>NC_058411.1:80127736-80365000 GCF_002201575.2 Neomonachus schauinslandi
TTTCTTTCTTTCTTTCTTTCTTTCTTTCTTTCTTTCTTTCTTTCTTTCTTTCTTTCTTTCTTTTTCTTTCTTTCTTTCTTTCTTTCTTTCTTTCTTTCTTTCTTTCTCTCTCTCTCTCTCTCTCTCTCTCCTTCCTTCCTTCCTTCTTTTCTCTTCTTTTTTTCCTTTTCTTCTTTTGCTTTTGGTTTTGTCAATGTTTTCAATTCTGTAGGTCAATATTTATCTTAAAGTTTGGAAGAGTTTTTAGCCACTAATTTTTTCAAAAAATATTTTTTTTTTTGCCTCAATCTACCACTCCTCTCCTTCTTGGACTCCATTTGCACACATTAGACTATGTCTCAATATTGTCTCAGAAGTCATGTGTCTTTATTTTTTCAGTCTCTTCTCTTCTGTGTGCTTTATTATGTGTAGTTTGCATTGAAAATTTTCAAAGAAATTGATACTTTCTACTGGAGTGTCTGATTTTCTATTCAGATCATTCACTGTATTTTTCATTTAAGATATTGTATTTCTTGGCTTTAGATTTTTTTTTCATCTTTTTCTCCTCTCTGCTGAAATTTCTGACCTATTCTCTTGTTGTATCTATATAATTCTTTCCTTTCAAAAATATTTTTCTCCTAAATTCTACATTATATCATTATGAACATTTATGATTTACTATTTTTCCCCTGGTTATGGGTCATATTGTCCTGCTTATTCACATGTCTAGTAATTTACTTTATCATATATTGAATATTAAGGATGCTATTTTTGTGAGGTCATTTTTTTCTTTCTTTGAATAGTGGCTATATTTTATTTTGGAAATTAGTTAATTTATTGGAGAACCAATTCAATCTCAGCAAGGCTTGGTTTGTTGAGTTACTCTAGGATTACCCCTATGGAATGTTACAGTAACCTTATTCCATGATTGTCCTTTGTAAAATCTCAACTAAATGCTCAGGGTATTCAGCAAGTTCTCTTCAGTCTTGTTGGTTGGAATTCCAACATATCTCAACATTGTGCAAGCTCCAGAATCTCTATCCAGCTTACAACCCATAGCTATAATTCCAGATTTTTCAGGATCTCATGGTATATGCACAGCTTAGTATTCGAGGGTTCTCCTCTCTTTCTCACTCTTTGTCCATATCTATATTCTATACAGCTCCCTCCTCTCTAGTACTCTTTCCTTTAAATACCACCTCCTTAGCAGCCCTGAATTATAATCTGTCTTTCACTTAGATAGCTGCTTGCTTTCTGTTTGGTCTGAACTCCCTTGTACCATAGTTGGTAAGGTTTCCTGAGATAAAAAGCTATGGTGATTTGGATTTCCCTGATGCCGAAGAATGTTGAGCACTTTTTCATGTGTCTGTTGGCCATTTGGATGTCTTCTTTGCAGAAATGTCTGTTCATGTCTTCTGCCCATTTCTTGATTGGATTATTTGTTCTTTGGGTGTTGAGTCTGATAAGTTCTTTTTTTTTTTTTAAAGATTTTATTTATTTATTTGAGAGAGAGAGAATGATAGAGAGCACATGAGAGGGGGGAGGGTCAGAGGGAGAAGCAGACTCCCTGCCGAGCAGGGAGCCCGATGCGGGACTCGATCCAGGGACTCCAGGATCATGACCTGAGCCGAAAGCAGTCGCTTAACCAACTGAGCCACCCAGGCGCCCAAGTTTGATAAGTTCTTTATAGATTTTGGATACTAGCCCTTTATCTGATATGTCATTTGCAAATATCTTCTCCCCATCTCACACCAGTCAGAATGGCTAAAATTAACAAGTCAGGAAAGACAGATGTTGGTGAGGATGAGGAGAAAGGGGAACCCTCCTACAGTGTTGGTGGGAATGCAAGCTGGTGCAGCCACTCTGGAAAAGAGTATGGAGATTCCTCAAAAAGTTGAAGATAGAGCTACCCTACAACCCAGCAATTGCACTACCGGGCATTTACCCCGAAGATACAAATGTAGTGATCCGAAGGGGCACGTGCACCCCAATGTGTACAGCAGCAATGTCCACAATAGCCAAACTATGGAAAGAGCCAAGATGTCCATCAACAGGTGAATAGATAAAGAAGATGTGGTATATATATATACAATGGAACATTATGCAGCCATCAGAAAAACGAAATCTTGCCATTTGCAATGACGTGGATGGAACTAGAGGGTATTATGCTGAGCGAAATAAGTCAGTCAGAGAAAGACATATATCATATGATCTCACTGATATGAGGAATTCTTAATCTCAGGAAATAAACTGAGGGTTGCTGGAGTGGTAGGGGTGGGAGGGATGGGGTGGCTGGGTGATAGACATCAGGGAGGGTATGTGCTATGGTGAGTGCTGTGAATTGTGTAAGACTGATGAATCACAGACTTGTACCTCTGAAACAAATAATACATTATATGTTAAAAAAAAAAAAAGAAGATAGTAGGAAGGGAAAAATGAAGGGGGGGAGATCGGAGGGGGAGATGAACCATGAGACTATGGAGTCTGAGAAACAAACTGAGGGTTCTAGAGGGGAGGGAGGTTGGGGGATGGGTTAGCCTGATGATGGGTATTAAAGAGGGCATGTATTGAATGGAGCACTGGGTGTTATACACAAACAATGAATCATGGAACACTACATCAAAAACTAGTGATGTAATGTATGGTGGTAACATAATAAAATAAAATTAAAAAAAAAAAGTTATGGTGACATGGAGCTCATTTAATGTGTTTCCTTCTTCTTAAAGATCACAAGCAACTCTGCACTGTCTAGTTGTCAAATTCCTGAACACAGTTGCTTTAAAATGATTTGTTCACTTTTACAGTTATCTAGGACAAATAAGGTAATCTGATGAATCATTTTGACTAATTACTTTTACATTTTGTTTGGAAATGGAGGTCTTTACAAAGCATTTTTAAAAATATAAATGATATCTCAAAAGTTTGCTATAAACTATTTTTTAAAGAACACATCTTAGAAATATTTCCATATCCACACACACACGGATCTGTCTCATTTTAAAAAATAGTTGCATTGGGATGTCTGGGTGGTTCAGTCAGTTGAGTGTCTGCCTTCAGCTCAGGTCATGATCCCAGGGCCCTGGGATCGAGCCCCGCATCAGGCTCCCTGCTCAGTAGGGAGTCTGCTTCTCCCTCTGCCTTGCTCTACCTGCTGCTCCCCCTGCTTGTGCTCTCTCTCTCTGACAATTAAATAAAATCTTTAAAAAATAAAAAATAAATAAAAATAGTTGCCTTGTTTTTCATTGAATGTCTTTATTGTATTTTATCTACACATCCCCCTTAATAGGTATTTGATTATTTTTGCTATTATAGACAATGTTGCAATATTAATTCTTACACATAATGCTTGGCCTATTTGTGTGACTATACCTGTAGAATACATTTATGGCAATGGAGTAGATGGATCAAAAGTATAAATATTTGAAATTTTGATAGATAATAACGAGGTAACCTGAGAATGCAATTCTATACCTATTACCAGTAGCACAGAAGCGCTTTTGTTTCCCATACCCTCCCCTACACAGGTATTATATGATAACGTTCTAAAAGAAAAAGAGGTAAAATGATTTACATCATTTGTATCAGTGGGAACTTCTCAATAATATTTTAAGCTGAATCATTTTTGTGGTTTCTCTGGTGTTAACTTCTAATGTCTGAGGCATAGAAATTTAGTGACAATTGTTGAATGAATTTGAATGGACATGGTGGATTTTTATACTTTTTAAAAAATAAAATCAAGTCAGAGGACTTACATTATTAGGAAGGCTGAGAGAATAAAGAACTCTGACACTAAAATGATTAATAAAGTTAACAGACATACCACTGACAAGGGCAGCTCCCAATGGAGTTCCATGCAGGAACTGTCCAACTAACTGGCTGAGGTTTTATAAATCTAAACCCTGGTCTATATTTAACCATTCTACCCTGATTATTTACTCCCCTCTATTGCAGTGGCCTGGAATCCTGAGAAGCATGTTTTCACAACTGGTTGGAAATGAGAGATTAGGTGGTTTAGATCAAACACCTATTCCCTGTGATCAAGGGAAGGAAACTGAGACCATTTCAAAACATACTCTTCAGATTAGTAATACAGTTTGGGATTTGTTCTAGTTGGAGAACACAACACCTCCTTTATAGACTCTCTTATGTCTACTCAGAGCCTTGAAGAAATTAAGTACAGAAATAGAAAGTTTAAAAAAAAAGAAAGAAAGGAAAAGAAGACAGACAAGGAGGGTCACAGAATTGAAATAATTTATGCAAACTACTTTAACACACCTGGATAAAATGTCCAAGATAATCCTTTATATCTAGTTACCACAAAAATCTAAAATGAAATTTATAAGCAGAATTACTTAAAACAAATATCAAAGACAAAAATACTCATAGGGAACACATGAAAAAAGGGTATGCATCATTTGGACAAATCATCATACTTCTCTGGATCTTTTATTCCTTCTTTTGTTGATGAAAAAAAGCTCCAGAGAAGAGGTATGCTTTGAGCTAATTCATGGGGGATGAGTAAAATTTGCTAGTTAAATAAGAAACAAAGGATATTCTAGGCAGGAAAGAGCATCCCTTTCATCAGGAGGCTCCCACTAACTTCCTCAGACAAGTTAATCTCTCTTTCCTCCAGGCTTCTGTTACGCTGTGTATTTATTTCTGATATCAGGAAATATTTATTTGCATATGCCTATACCCTCAGTTTTTAACCCTGGGCCGGGCAGAGGCCATTATCACTGAACATATCATAAATAAAATCATGAAATGGTGAAATGGAAGAGTGTACTTGGTGAAGGCTAAATCTATTGTTTGGGCACAGTGCTACATAGAAAGGGGCTGATATTAAATATTTGAAAAGATCCAAAAGTTTATGTTCTATCTGTAGGGGCACCTGAAACATATGATACTATAAATACCACAGTGAGTGGCCTGAGGTAGAAATTTCTTCCACTTACAGGCACAATGGGAATTAGGAAAAGAAAAGTGCTTTGGGAAAATTGCAGAAGGCTTTGTGGAAAAGGTGGACTGCCAAACAGACTCTGAAGGATGGGTACGTTTTGTGTGAAGGGAAGAGAGAAAAAGGTCTCCAGGAAGGGAGACCAGAAGTAAAGGTTAAGAAGCATATGGAGCATGTAGGAGGCAGGTAGAGGGTACAGCTTATTGCATGAAATGAGCCATGTCAGGAAATTAAGGGGAATAAGGTAGATTATACAGTCATTTCAAATAGCACAGACCACAAAAGTCAGGTAAGAGCATTTGTACTTAATCCTAGATTCTAGAGTATGAAAGTGACATGGTGACAGTAATGTTTAAGAATGCCTTGTATCAGTTCAGTAATAACAGCCAAAAGATTCTGAGCAAGTTGATGTCAGAGACTGAATCTTATTTATTATGGTGTTTATTCTGTGACTAGTATAGTGTTAGACACATAGCACATTCTTAATAAAATTTTAAGTTATATTCCTGC
The DNA here is from genome assembly GCF_002201575.2 of Neomonachus schauinslandi. Classification (NCBI taxonomy): domain Eukaryota; kingdom Metazoa; phylum Chordata; class Mammalia; order Carnivora; family Phocidae; genus Neomonachus; species Neomonachus schauinslandi. Next base: position 80,133,183 of record NC_058411.1, read on the forward strand.
CTATAATTTCCCATCAGTTGAATGAGAATGAAGGAGGCTAGCCATAATTCTGGCGGAAGGTGACTACAACCATGAATATGGTGGTCCCAGTGTAAATGGATAAGAGACTAATCTCAATGACATTCCAAAGGAATAAATAACAGATCTTATTTATAGACTAGACATGGTGGATGAAGAGTTTCAAAATGATGTTTGGAGTTCTTGCTTGAAGCAATGATTGGAATGCTACATGAAAAGAGAAGGCTCTTCATTTCAGATTTAAGAGAGAAGAGTTTGGGTGATGGAAATGTTGAAACTGGTGGGAAAACCAGCCATCCAAGTTTCTTGCAGGAATTTGGAAATTTGAAGCTGGATACAAGTAAGAAGTCAAGATCAAAGATTGTTTCTGTGAGTGAAATGGGGAAAGGAGAAGAGATAAAGTTGGGCTTTGAGGAAAGATATCTGGAATCTATGCAGGTTTCTAAAAATGTTGAGGAGTGTTTGAGATATGAGTTAAAGCCTGGAAATACTGGTCACAAAATAACACAACCAGGACCCTCATTGGAAAAATGCTCCTGTTTCTGTGGTTGCTCTGACATTGTGAAGGTTTAATGGTGTATACGTCTGTGTCCTACAGGAGTTGGTGTGAGAACTGAGGCTGGAAAGGAAGTGTGTTAATACAGGTCCACTGAACCTTCCTTCTTTGGGTTTCCATAAAATGGACATTTAGTACAAACAGGAAACTTAATGGCAGTGCTCATTAATGTACCATGGGTTTTACTATCCTTTTTATGCCATTAAAAAGGACGTTATACATTTCCCCATTGTTTAGGAGACATGCATATTAAGACTGGCTTGGAGGCTGTTCATTTTGTGTGGCAATGTATGTAAAGGACAGACTGGGTTTTCTAGAGGAAACATTGCAATGTTTTGTGCCACACCTGCTCTCAGGCTATTTGTTAATTTCCTTGGCTTCCTCAGTCACACCTCTAGAACAATGCTTTAAGCATATCTGGAATGTTCCTGGGGATAGAGAAGATTGATAGTTCTGTTTTCTCTCAAAAACATTTAGCGATTCCAGAAATCTTTATTTCTGACATGCCACAGCACACCTCATCTGGCCTTTCATATAAAAGATACCACAAATATCTCTTACACAACTTTTGGCTGCAGGGGAATGATCAAAATGGGAATTAGCCTCTGCTTCAGACACAAATAGTGTTTTTATATATAAGCCAGGAAGAATTTCAGAAATGTGTGCAAATGCCCACTGATATCAGGAAACAAGAAAAATTAATAGAAGATTCCTACAGAGGCACAGTTTTCACATTGCCTGATTTCAAGCTATATTACAAAGCAGTGATCACCAAGACAGCATGGTACTGGCACAAAAACAGACATACAGACCAATGGAACAGAATAGAGAACCCAGATATGGACCCTCAACTCTATGGTCAAATAATCTTCGACAAAGCAGGAAAGAAAGTCCAATGGAAAAAAGACAGTCTCTTCAATAAATGGTGCTGGGAAAATTGGACAGCTATATATAGAAGAATGAAACTCAACCATTCTCTAATGCCATACACAAAGATAAACTCAAAATGGATGAAAGACCTCAATGTGAGACCGGAATCCATCAAAATCCTAGAGGCAGTAACCTCTTTGACATCGGCCACAGTAACTTCTTTCAAGATACATTTCCAAAGGCTAGTGAAACAAAAGCAAAAATGAACTTTTGGGACTTCACCAAGATAAAAAGCTTCTGCACAGCAAAGGAAACAGTCAACAAAACAAAGAGGCAACCCTCAGAATGGGAGAAGATATTTGCAAATATCTACAGATAAAGGGCTGGTATCCAAGATCTATAAAGAACTTTTCAGACATTTCTGAGGGTGATCCAGAGTAATGCATTTTATATCATGACCCAGCTCTGTGTGCATGTCTATGAGTGCATAAGCACACATGCGCATGCACATACTCACACACACACCCACACACCGCATACAACTGAGACACAGTTTGATGAAACAATAGATTTCCTTGTTACTTGGGTAATGCATTATTCTATTCTAATCTAGTCTATCCCATCCCATCCCATTCCATCCCAGTAAAAATAATGCTGGTTGTGACTTACTAAAATAATTTTATTTTATGAAGAACTTTGCTAATTCATTTTCAGACCCTTAGGAACAAATTTATTGTTCTGAACTTGAAAATAGGTTATAATTTTCATCTTTACATTTCTTTTTCCTAAATCAGCAATTAGCTTTATTCAAAGTAGAAACAGGCTCTTGGATGTGGGCTGTTTCATTCTCATAGTTATCTTCAAAGAAGAGCTCTTGCTGCTGGGTCACTCATAGCAATCACCACCTCTCTGTTCTTGATCTTCCCTCAATACCATGATAAATTAGGGAGTGAGTCTACCCTCCTATCCCACAGAACTCTTACACATGTCACAGAACAACATTCCCATAATGATGCCAAATGATGGGCTAGCATTTATTTTGCCAGCCTCTTAGTCAAACAGCTCCAGTGACTCCAGAGGCAAGGGGATCTAGGAAAGATGGCACAAGAGCAGTAGTGGCCCCAGACTCCTATTAGGAGGGACTCAGGGCAGCCATTTGGCTGGAAGTTGCCAGGGGACTTGTCCTAACCTGTCACTGTACAGCCAGTTTACATATTTATCTGAGGAGGTCTGTTGTGTTGAAAGGCTGGGAGGTTGGGTCCTCTCAAGCCACCCAATGGAAGAGTCAAGAAACTAAGTGAAGTCATTGTGGAGAAATTAGTCTGAATTAAACTATCTTCAGAAAAAGGCATACTCAGAACAATCACTTGGTTTGCAACATGTTAGCAAAGAGAAATCTCTCAGAAATCTCTTTCAGTGCCTATATAAGAATGATATAAAAATATATGATTTCAAAGACTTACATAAAGAGTAAAAGAGTGCACACAGCAATTCCACTCCTAGGTACACACCCAAGAGAATGGAAAACAAATGTCTACGCAAAAACTTGGACACAAGTGTTCATACCAGCATTATTCATTACAGCCAAAGAATGTAAACAGTTCAAATGTCCATCAGCTGATGAACAGATATACAAAATGTGGCATAACCATATAATAGAATAGTATTCAGCTATAAAAAGAACTGAAGTACTAATACATGCTACAACACAGATGAACCTTGAGAATATATTAAGTGAAAGAAACCAGACGCAGAAGGACACTACTATATGATTCCATTTATATGAAATGTCTGAAACAGGCAAAGCCATAGAGATAAGAAACAGATTAGTGGCTTCCAAGGGATGGGGGAAGGGGGAAATTGGGTTAACTGCTAATGGGTATATAGTTTCTTTGGGGGATAATGGAAAAGTTCTGAAATTAGATAGTAGTGGTGCTGTGATTATGTTAAAATCCACTGATGTGCATACTTTGAAATGGTAAATTTTAGGTTATATGAAGTATGTCTCAATAAAAAATGCTATCAAGAGAAAAGGGAGAGGGGCACCTTGGTGGCTCAGTTGGTTAAGTGTCCAACTCTTGGTTTTGGCTCAGGGTCATGATTTTGGGTCATGAGATTGAGCCCCTCGACAGGCTCCACGCTCAGTGTGGTGTCTGCTTGAGATTCTCTCCTTCTTCTTCTTCCTCTTCCCCTGCCCCTATCTCTCAATAAATAAATAAATAAATAAATAAATAAATAAATAAATAAAATATTTAGGAAAAAAAAAGAAAAAAGGAAGAGTTAGGTAAATTCTAGTTTAGCTACCTTATGCATGATCACAATCATTGTTGTATGACTGCATATACCTAAAAATCTTAAAATGATTTTTTATGTAGGTCAAATTTATAAAAATTATATTTTTGCTATTTAATTTGCCAAGTATTTGCCTATTCAATGTATTACCACAAAGTCTAAATTAGGAAATCTTAAATAAAGTAAGTTCTATTATTAACTAATCTACTCTAAGCAGTGTGTGAGGCTGTTTTTAATCATTATTTATTGAACTAGTACTTGCATGATACTGGGCTAAGTGATCAAGAAACAAAGACATCACTAAATCTTGACCTCTGTTCTAAAGAGCCATTCAGTTCATCTGGGAAACAGACCTTGGCATAAAATTTAGCATCTAAGAGAAGGAAGATCAAGGACCAAGCCAAGTGTGAGAGTTTCAATGGTGAACACTATAGGCATTCTGAAAAGGGATAAAGAAGGTAAAGCCCCTGGAAGAGATGGGTCTTTGGATGTAAAAGAGAAAGATGTCAGGCAAAGGAAAGCACAGACTCAGGGGTGGGAAGGCTGTGGAGAGTTTGCTTAGGACCTGGCCTCTGCAGAGATCAAAACAATTTCCTCATCATCATTTTTCTTCTAACATCCTACTAGGGCCTCAGATTATTTATCCTGTTTTAGAGGTAGGACAACCAAGGCATGGAGATTTTAAGGAGGATCCAGTTAAAAGAAAAATAAACTATAGTATATTGAGGAATTTTTTGGAAGAAGAATTTGTGGTTTTCCTTGGAAAAGATGTTCTCTTACATCCCAGGCTCCAGCCAGCTTTTGGTAGGATATGTCACTAAAAGGAAAATTTAAATTGTTTTTAAAGCATCAAATTTTCATTAGAACTTGTCCGAACTGCAATACTATAAAGACAGAGGGTTTGGGGAACCTTTAGACTTCTTTATTTCCAGTGCAATGAGAGAGATCAAAGTCTTAAGCAATTTCTAACCAAACTCAACTTAGCAAGTTAAGTAATTCAGGGGAATATACCTTTTAGAATGTTTTCTGCTTTCTCAAAATAAATAAATAAATAAATAAAAATTTGAAATGGTGTCCATCGGAGGGGTGAATCCAAATGTAGAAATTAAAAAATTGTGTGTACTTGGATGTAGAAGAGTTGTGGCTTTACCTTATTTGGTGACCACAATGGAGAATGCAACTGGTTTGGGAGTCTAAGAAATAGATGGTTCTCACCCTGTATTTGTTTACCGCTTTCTCTTTCTCTTAGCCTTAACAGTTGGCTCAGTTAAGCCAACAGCACACACCTACTATATGTGAGGCATTTTTCTGGACACAGAATGGGGAGAAAAAGATAAGTTAGGCATAGTCCATGATGTCAAACTACTTATTCTACAAATCCACATTTCCCAAAGTTTGCCCCACAGAACATTGCCCTTGGAGTTCCTCCACAAGAGAAAAGTTAGATGTTTAAATTGGTTTAGGAAATTCCTATATCCCAGAGCCTCTTCTTAGAAACGGACAGTAAAAAAAGCTGCAGAAAAAAACTGTTAACTCAGAATTCCCTGTACAGTATCCTCTATTAAGAGTCTACAGCTAGTGACCTGCAGAATACACTGGGAAAAGTTGTTTTAGATCAGGGCTGTTCAATAGCACTTTCTGCAGTGTTGGAAATATTTTATGTCTGTGCTGTGCAATATGGTAGTTAGTAGTCACATGAGGCCATAGAGGACTTTAAATGTGGCTAGCACAACAAAGGAACATGATTTTTTAAACCTTATTAATTAATTTAAATTTATTTTTTTAACTTTATTTTATTATGCTATGTTAGTCACCATATAATACATCATTAGTTTTTGATTAAATAGCCACGTGTGGCTAGTGACTACCACACTGAGCTGTGCAGCTCCATATCATTAAACATAAATCTTTTAAAAAGTCTTTTAATAGAAATATGAATTTTTCAATGTTTTGCACACAGAGAAAGGTGACAAATATTTTAGGAGATTTGGAGAGAGTTGATACTCTAGTGACACATGAGTTTGAAAGTTCTGACATCTGAAAATGCCTTTCCAATCTTTGTAGATATATGAACCTAAATCCTGATTAAGGCCACTTTTTAATCTCTACAATTGGATCCATATCAACAGGTACAACTCATAGGAAGAAAGGCAGCTCTGCTGCTCTGGGTAATTTGTCTTCCTTCCTGGCCTTCAGATATGATGCAGAAATGCATACACACTCAGAGATGAGCTTCACATATGACTATGTGGATAATTCCCAGGCTTACCGTGGGATCCAGTCAGGTGAAATCATTGTCCAACGGCTTGATATAATTCTCAAATGTTCATTCTCAAAGGTTCCCTTCCTCAAAAAGTTTTATTTTTACATTTACTTGATCTTTCAAAACATGTCTTTTTTATTTTTATAGTTATGAATAACATTAATCCAATAAAATATTTTCAGGTTTCATAGAATTGGTAGTAATCCTGAGAAGGTTATAAAAATGGCAGCTTTTATTTCTTTATTCCTTTTCTTATGATACTTGGCTTTTGATGTTTTGAAAGGGCTTTAGAACACCTCCCAATTTTTCACACATTGGCTCATTTTCAACTTTTTCTGCAGGCGTCCAGAGCCCATGACGCCTGCCTCCACAGGCTTCATGCTTTGTGGCTTCGGCTTCACTTCCTGCTCACAAAGCCTGTCTGTCCTGCAGACAGAAAGGGGCTGGAAGGAGCATCATACCCAGAAAAAGAAGAACAACGTCGCCAACCCTGATAACAGTCAAGGCTCCCATCTCCACTATTAAAAGTGCTTTAGGAGGAGTTGGTAGTATGACAAAGAAGCTGGGTATTCTTATGAGTCAATTGTCTTGAATAAACTCGGGAGAGGAGCTGTAGATTTTTTTTATTCCATAAATGTATAGAAATTATTATCAATAAACATTGATAAGCACTTGAAGCCTTTACTTGAGAAATCCTCTGGGAGGCTATGTAGTTATTAGACATCACTTTATTTACTTTGTGGCTTAGGTCAATAAGGTCAGTTTAACTTCAGAATTAACACTAACTCTTGCCAGGTTGAGTGGGAATTTTTTCTGCACAAAACCCTGAATGGGAAATCTGACTTGCCTTCACTAGGTTTAGTTGGTTAGATTCTGGTGTGCCCACAGTAAGTTGTATTTCAGGGCCTTGATCCTTAGGCTAAATCACATAATGGATCCACATATGAATTCCATCAAATACTACTGCTGATTACTGCCAGTAAACCATTCTCCATTTTTTACCCAAGTAAGAACACGTTTACTATTCTGTAAATTAAAATTTGGTGGCACTGTTGGGGGAGAGGCAGCAAAACTAAACAGCTCAGTTTAGTTTGAAAGTCTGAGTCAGGGTTTTTACTCATAAGCTTAATAGAAATAAAATATAGTCTTAGCCTAGGAACTAAATTTGATGGTGGAAAGTAAGAGGGAATGTATTGTATATGACATGACACATGTTTGGTTTTATTTATATAAGCTATAGCCTAGGAAAGTAGCCCTCGAGGAGGGGTAAATATGAATTTCACAGTGCTACTGAAACAATAGCTAATAGCATCAACAGCATTTTCCCAAATCTCCAGCAATCTTTTTTTGTTTGTTTGTTTAGAGAGAGAGTGTGTGTGAATGGGGGTGGGGGAGAGGCAGAGGGAGAGGGAGAGAGAGAATCTTAAGCAGGCTCCACACCCAGCATGGAGCCCATGCAAGACTCAATCTTGCAACCCTGAGATCATGACCTGAGCTGAATCAAGAGTCAGATGCTAACCAACTGAGCCACCCAGGTGCCACCACCCCAGCAATCTTTTCTGTAGTGGCTCTCATGGCTGCAGTCAGAATTTGGGTAACTATGGATTCTTATCTCCCTATGAACTTAAGAAAAACATTTTAGGTCAGCTCCATAGTGCAAATGGTCATTAATTTATTCTCTATTTCTCTGACAATAATCCAAGGAATGGTATTGGTTGTTATCAGTCTTAAAATATTAAGTGTGTTGCCCAAATCTCATAGCAGTCTGTTAAAAATGTATCATCTGTGAATTTATCTCAACCTTTTATATTAACTTGATTTTATTTTTTAGAGTATTTTTCTCACAAAAAGCTAATCATTTCATATGTTTACCTCACTATCTGATGCATTCATCATTCATTACTGATGCATTCATCCAGTTAGAGGCAATTGCAATAGTCCATGAGAAGGACCTTGGTGGCCTGATCTGGCCTGGGACTATGGAGATGGAGAGAAGTATTGGGTTGTAAACATATTAGGAGGCCAAATTTGCAGAATTTGTGCATGACTGGGGTGAAGGAGAAGCTAACTTTAAGCAACCTGCAGGTTCCTGACTTAGGTAACTGTATCAACTAACTAGGAATAGGATTTTCTGCAATAGAAATAGATTTGGGGTTAAATACAAGAAGTTCATTTTTGATCAGGTGTTATATAGATTATCTTTGAAATGTCTCTGTGGAGTTGTCTTTGCAATGTTTCTGACCATGAACCAGAGAAAGAAATATGTTTAACATCATCATCCCATACTCTCACACAAATGAAAAAGTTTCCTTAAATAATAATTACTCTATATAAGTGTGAGGCACTCTGATATTTTCTATTCTATTCTATTCCACATTTCATTTTTCAAATGCTGGTCTCTCCTCACTCAACTGATTTTGGACCCACTAATGGATTATGACTCACAGTTTCAAAAACACTGCAGTGCATATTTTTACTTAAATGTCTATGGATGGGAGACGTATCTGGGTTGGAAATAGATGTATAGATGAAATATCAGCACAGAGGTGGTAAGTGCATCTACAGAAGTGATTGAACTGGCCTAGGGAGAGACTAAAAAGTGAGAAATGTAGGTCAAAGACCTAATTCTGAGATACAGGGAAATGGCACAGAGGAAACAGGACAGTGTATGCTGAAGAAGCCAATGCAAGAGATGGTTTTGACAAAGAAGGAATAATGTTCAGTGCAGTTCAATGCTGCTAAGAGGTTGAACTAATCACTGAAAAGTTTCCACTAGATTCTGAAATGACGAGGTCACTGGTCACCTTTGTGAAAGACATGTCGGGCTTAAAGGGAAGGACCTGGACTTCTGCAGGTTGAAGAAAGAGTAGGAAGTGAAGAAATACAAATAGAGAATTCCTCCAAAAAGTCTGTTTCTGAAATAAAACATTGAGATCAGTGGGAAGTAGAAAAGAAAATCAGTGGTAGGACCGAAATAGTACTGTACTTCCTCTTATTTGTCATATAACTTCCTGTTTCCAGGTCAGGGCAATTCCCTGGGGCCAGCTCTAGAGTCACGGGATTAAATGAATAAATCCGTATTTGCCTTACACTTGCTCTCTTGTATGGTTGTGTGGTCTTTCATTCTGGGTATGCTTGTATATGAATAAAAAAAGTAAATTATATAAATAAATATTACTTATATAAATTATATATAAATATTATATATAATAATATATATAGGTATATATATTTTTTTTTCTTTAGTCTGAAAAGAACACATTTAGGTGAGTAAATCAGCAAGGTTTCTTTTTTTTATATATGTATTTATTTATTTATTTGAGAGAGAGCACAAAAAGGGGGGGAGGGGCTGAGGGAGAGGGAGAAGCAGACACCCCTTTAGCAGGGAGCCCAACATGGGGCCCCATCCCAGGACCTCGAGATCATAACCTGAGCCCAAGGCAGACACTTAACCAACTGAGCCACCCAGGTGCTCCTCAGCAAGGTTTCTAAGTTGTTCCTTATGTTGAAGGACCAAGGTGTTCCTGGGATACCTTTATCTATAATAGAACACCGGAGCTTTGGCTGGAGAATGCCCTAGTACAAGGTGTATAATAGCATCAAGGCCTGCCCATCTTCCCTCTGGTATGATTCAAAGTACAGGCCAGAGACTTGACTTCTTTCAGTGGCAGAAACATCATTCAAGGCTTTATTTGCACATGCCTTGAGTTTCAGCTTTAGGAGACAGAGAGTAAGAGAGTGATTATTATTTCAGTTTCGATACCAGTCCAACGATCAGCTTTGTCAAGACACATAATTGTCCCATATTTGAGTCATTGCCAATGGTTAGTAATAACCACAATCTCCTTGACATTTCTGTCAAAAATATCCTGTGGTTTCTAAATTAAAATCTGCCAACCTTAAGAAACACAGATAAAGGAGATATTATAAGGTCACAGTGGAAAGATAGTTTGTTTTAGAACCCAGTTTCTCAGCCAGCAGGGCAGAATACTTATGTTAAACTCTTCTCTCTCATTGGCCTTTGGTTAAAGATGGGGTTTTATAAATCACTTTGGGATTTCAGGAGAACTGTATTTATTCTAAACCAGAAGCTGTTATAAATATGACCTGACTTTTACACAGCTAAATTAAAAGCATGTGAAGAAACTAAGAGAATTAGGTGGAAATTCTACTCTCTAATTTCTCCTTTCCTGGTTATTTCAAAATATTCACACTACTTCTTATTTGGAACAATGTTCCGTACACAAACAAGATACTATGTCAGACAGTAGGTCTAGGGACTCAGCTTCTCAGCTTTTCCTGGAAACCAGTGTTCTTTTCCAGGACTTGGAAGCTGAGGTGTCACACGGTCAAAAATGCTTCCATCTACTGGTCAAACTCAGGAATACACTAAGTGTTTCTCCACGTAAAATCACCAGTCCAGAGAACACAAACACCCAAATTGAACAGAGCTTGGCTTTGAGGCCTAGATGCTCAAAACAATAGGTTCCTGCTGATGGTGAAGGTAAATTCCAATAAAAAAGCAGGCCACTCAGATCAGAGGTGGAGTAGAGGGGTAAGGTTAGAACTAAAAAATCCCCAAGGCTCTGTTTATATATTCTTTTGCCAACCTAGAAATAAGTAGGTAATAGGTGATTGTGATTGCTTTAAAATATTCAGGTGAAAAGTGCTCTATCTTCTGCATATTACCAGACTTAATAGTCTATGGAATTCTGAGTCTGAAACCAGTAAATGGAATGGCTCGAGGTCAACTGACCCTTTTCTCAGTGCCTAGTTGGGTCAGTGGCTCCCTCATGGTGAATCATTTTAATTCATTCCTGTGGGTGAAAATACATGACTGTTCCCCTTTCCGACTGTCACAGGGAATTGATTTGCCATGGTGGGCAGTCGCCAGATAGGACAATGGAATTTGTCCCATTCCTGTGATGACTTGAGATACAAAATGCCAGACTGTTTGGCCTAGGGGGAGGTGCTGTAATTTACAGGCACTGTGGCCCAGTCTCTCCAGCACCCTTTGCTCCCGTTGACAGTCACCCTTCTGGGCTGTGAGCTGGCTGAATTAATTCACAGCTGCCAGTTATCAGAACTTCATCTGCATTGTTAGCATTCCTTCTAACCTGCAGCCTCTATTCATTTAATGGTTATCTGATGGGGACTGATATTGGGTGAAGAGGAATGTTCAAATCATGCTGGCTTTGGCAATGGGAGCTCAAATAGCAGAACTTCAGTTAAAGAGGAGAATATTTGCTCACTGATATGCGATTTTTGTTAGTATGATTGTGGAATGGGAGGGAAAAGGATTCCAGAGAAATATTCTGGCAAAGGGGACTTGAAAGAATGATGTTCCGTGTACTTTATTTATTTGACCAAAAGATGAGAAGAGAGCAACAAGGTAGGCCGGCAAAGAACAGATATGATAGGAACAGATTTCTGCGAATTAGTGTTGACCATTTTCCAGGCAAACATTCTATAGTTGTAGTCTCATTGTTACACTCAGTTGAACAATTTATTTGCACTGAACTAACTTCAGCAAGAAATACTGTTTTTAGAAGACTCAATTTTTAAGGAGAAGTTTTCTTGATGAACATATTTTTAAAGCATATTTCTGAACTCTTTTAAAGCATGTCCCTTTCTTTTCAGATTTCCAGGTAGATGAGAGAGTCTATGGAAAAATTGTATGGAAAGGGACAAAGCACAAGCAGAAAACTGTGCAGTGAAAAAAATACGGTTACTGTAACTAAAACTGAACTTCCTTCAGAATAGCACACTGGGTGAACATACTGATTCAAAAGCATCCTTTTTGATTTAGGGCTTGCAGCAGATTCACAGAGAAGTAAGCATGGCCAAAATGAAACCCAGAGGGAAATGAGACTCCCAAGTGCAAGACTCAGAAGCAACCTGAGAGAGAGGTCGATTTTACAAGAACTTAAAATACTATATGTATAGCACACTATGCTGATAGTGGAGGCATTTTGAATTTTATCCATTTAGAGAACATACGACTATGGAGAGGCATGGAAACATGCCTCAAGTGTGTTCCCAATTTAAAAATGCACTTGAAATACACTGACAACAATATTTAATGCCCACTTTTGAGAAAATATGATATCTGTGCTGGGAAAATTGGATATCACATGCAAAAGAATGAAAGTGAACTCCTATATTATAGCACTCATAAAAATGAACTTGAAATGGATTGAGACTTAAATGTTAAGACCTGAAGCCCTAAAACTCCTAGAAGAAAAAATAAAGAAAAAGCTCCTTGACACTGGTCTTGGCAATGATTTTATACAAATGACACTCTAAGCACAAGCAACAAAGGTAAAAATAAACAAGTAGGACTACATCAAACTAAAAAGCTTCTGCACAGCAAAAGAAATCATCAACAAAATGAAAAGACAACCTATAGAATGGGAGGAAATATTTGTAAACTGCATATCTGATAAGGGGTTAATTTCTAAACTATGTAAAGAATTCATACCCAAGTAACATAAACATCACCAAATAACTCAATTAAAAAGCGGGCAAAGGACTTGGATAGACATTTTTCCAAAAAGGATATACGAATTCCCCACAGGCACATTAAAAGTTACACCATGCCACTCATCATCAGGGAAATGCCAATCAAACCACAATGATATATCACCTCACACCTGTCAGAATGGCTATTATCAAAAAGACAAAACAGGGGCACCTGGGTGGCTCAGTTGGTTAAGCGACTGCCTTCGGCTCGGGTCATGATCCTGGAGTCCCGGGATCGAGTCCCGCATCGGGCTCCCTGCTCAGCAGGGAGTCTGCTTCTCCCTCTGACCCTCCCCCCTCTCATGTGCTCTCTCTCATTCTCTCTCTCTCAAATAAATAAATAAAATCTTTAAAAAAAAAAAAAAGACAAAACAAGTGTTGGTGAGGACGTGGAGAAAAGGGAACCCCTGTGCACTTGGTGGGAATGTAAGTTGATATAGCTACTATAGAAAACGGTATGAAGGGTCTTCAAAAAATTAAAAATAGAACAATCATATGATCCAAACTTTCCACTTCTGCGTAGATATCTGAAGGAAAGGAAATCATTCTCAGAGATATTTACATCTTTAATATTCACTGCATTATTTACAATAGCCAATATATGGAAATAACCTAAGTGTCCATCAGCACATGAACGGATAAAGAAAATGTGATACACACACACACACACACACGACACACACACAGAGGAATATTATTCAGTCATAAAAACAAGGAAATCCTGCCATTTGTAACATGGATGAAACTTGAGGGCATTATGCTAAGTGAAACAAGTCAAAGCCAGATAGACAAAGACACATACTGTATTATCTTACTTATATTTGGAGTCTAAAACAAGCAAATTCATAGAAACAAAGAACAGATTGGTAGTTTCCAGATGCAGGAGGTGTGGGGTGAGGGAAATGGCTAAAAGTAGCCAGAGAGTACAAACTCCCAGTTACAAGATGAATAAGTTCTGGAGATATAAATGTGCTGTATGGTGACCACAGTTGACAACACTGTATTGCATATTTGCAAGGTGCTAAAAGAGTAGATCTTAAAAGTTCTCATCACAGGAAAAAATAACTGTAACTATGTGAGGTGATGGATGCTAACCAATCTTACTGTGGTAATCATTGTGCAACACATACATATATCAAATTATTACATGGTACACCGTAAACTTACACAGTGTTATATATCAATTGTAGTGCAATAAATCTGGAAAAAAATAAATACAATGAAATTCAAAAAAAGAAAGAAAATCTAGTATCTGTAAGCAAAAACACTGTGGTGGTTCTTTCAGTGGCTCCTGGGGCCAAACCAAGTATAAAACTGACACTTCCCAGGTATGTGCGATGTTGTCTAGCCTTGCTGTGCCTCAGTTTCCTCTCGTATAAAAAAACCTCACAGGGCTGTTGTGTGGGTTAAAAGTAGTAAAGTATGCAAAACAATTAGAACAGTGTCTGGAGTGAGATCGAGTTCTGTGAACGTTGCTGTCTGCTCCTTGCTGCTTAGGAGCACAAGGATCTTTAGTCTGGCTCCCAAGGCTGTTCCTCTTAGTGTTACCCCTCTGACCTCCATGTGCCATTCCTTCAGAGCCTCTGTCATCCTCAAAGCACTTCATGTTATAAAATGTCTCCTAGGATTGTGGGAAAAGGGGTGGACTCCGGGATCATGACCTGAGCCGAAGGCAGTTGCTTAACCAACTGAGCCACCCAGGCGCCCCGGGGTGGACTACTCTTAGTACAGGTCATAATTGATGGCCTATACCATGTACACTGCTCTCCCCCAGATCAGAAAAACCAGCACCTTTTCCTGTGGGAAGGCAGTTTTGCCTTCCCTCTGCCAAGACCAGGCTCTCTCATTTGTCCTTTATTCCCAAAACAAAAGCTTGATCATTTATTTTTTGCAGGGAGGGAAGTTGTCTTCAGGAACACTGTATCACCACATTTATTAAAAATTTGAGAGTCTGGTATAGATAAAGCTTCTTAGAGTACAAGGAAAAATACCTCCCTTTCTTTTAAGTCTCCTATGCTAGTGAGGGAAAATATATATTAATGTGAGAAAAATTTGATCTGCTACATTTTTGTTTATCTGTCTTCCCCACTAGATAGTAAGCTCTGTAAAGGCAGAAAACTTGTCTTTTTCTGTATTTCACATTTATTAAATAAATAAATAAATAAATGTAAGTAGGGGTTTTACTTGGTAGCTGTGAAAATTTATTGTTTTTACTCTCCCACCCTTTCCCTCGGAACACAAACATAGGCAATGGTGTGCTGGTAAATGTTTAAAAACCAGTTCTCCAGACAGGTGGGAAAAGCCCTAATTTTAGTATTCACCAATTATGATGGTGTAGATATTCCTGCCAGAGGTGATTTCAAGCTACCAACGTGGAGCTCACAAAATTCTTGGCCATTTAACAATAGGCTCTTGCAAGCAGGTACCAACTGGCTCTTGCAGACTACTGAAAACAGGTATTAGATTAATGTTACATCATTTAAAAAGGAAAACATGGTTTATTTAACATGGATTGAAATTAAAATACAAATACAAAAGCCATTCCCTTTTCTAGAGAAATAAATACATGTATAAACACATAAAGGATAGACGGGGAGAAATGAGTTAAAGTAGACAGCTATCTATAAAATACCAGCTTATAAGGTTGGCCATTGGCTGGCATCTGGGAACTTGGATTTAGGGAGGGTTCTCACCATTGCCAGACCATAAGAGGGGCTCACTGTGCCCAAAGTGTTTACACAAATAATGTGGTTTATGGTGAATTCCTGTGTTCATTCTTGGAATATGAAATTTTTATACTTGCTAGGCAGAGGGTACCTACGTGACTAGTCCCCAGTAAAAACCCTGGAGTCTCTAATGAGATTTGCTGTGATATGTTGTCACAAGTCATCACTGGAGGAAATGAGCACATCCTATGTGACTACACTGGAAGAGGATCCTTAGAAGCTTGTGCCTGGTCTTCTATGGACATCCCCCCATGTGCCTTTTCCCTTTGCTGAATATTTAATCAAAAAGTATGTGCTATGAAGGCAGAGGGTGCTAGGAGAGAAAACTTACGTTGAGTAGTTAGAAAAGGCTTCTCCAAAGGAATATACATTTAATCCAAGGCCTCAAGAGTAAGACAGAGTCAGCCAGGAACAGCATGTGCCTATTTGTAGGGATAGACAAGGTAGGGGGAAGTTTAGGCAGAGTGAACAGCATGTATGTAGCTCTTCGGCAGGAAAGACCTTTCAGAGACAAGGAACTGAAAGAAAGTCAATATGGTTGGAGCATAGTGAAGAAAGGAGAGTGGCGTCTGATATTCACTAGAGTACCTAGCACAATGCCATGAACACACTAGTGCTCAATACATTTTCACTGAACATGAATAAAATTCCTATAAAAAGAAACTTTTCAGGAGATTAAATTATAATGTCATCCCAAATAGCCATTCTTTTATTTCTACCAAGAAGAGAAACCATTGGGTGGGGAGGGTACACAGTCTCCTGGGACAGCCATAGAATAATGTGGAGATTAAGAATTTTATGCAGAGGGTGAAAAAAAAGAATTTTATGCAGTGAAAATAAAATACGGTTAGTGAAGTGGTCTATTAGATTAACCAACTTAGTTCAAT
The DNA here is from genome assembly GCF_002201575.2 of Neomonachus schauinslandi. Lineage (NCBI taxonomy): Eukaryota > Metazoa > Chordata > Mammalia > Carnivora > Phocidae > Neomonachus > Neomonachus schauinslandi. Next base: position 80,149,317 of record NC_058411.1, read on the forward strand.
GGACTTGAACTGGGTTGGATGGATTGGTGATAGTTGGTAAGGGGGATTTGATGGACTTAGACAAGAACTGCAAAGATTTCCTTACTCCTTCCTCTCTGGCCTCATCAACAACTGTATCTCTCGGGTTAAATCCAAAGCAAATGGGGCTGATAGGGCAAAACAAAACAAAACTGGTTTTTACTCTATTAGTATTACTGTGAACCTAAATCACTGACATTTCCCTGTCATGTAAACTTTAACCCAGGAAAGATGAGTCCAACCTCACTAGAAGTGCTGCCAAGACATCCTGAACTCAGGTTGTATTTCAGCTATAAACAACCGAAGAATGACTAAGCTACGAAGGAAATAAGCAGCACAAAGTATACCACCACAACTGCTTCAAATGAAACTGAAATTGAGGTAAAGGAAAATAATCAAGCCATGTTCTGAACGTATTTCAACTCTCTGAAATTGGAGGTACTCCAGTCAAGTACACGCAATTAGCAAAAAAAAAAAAAAAAAAAAATCATTAACAGACTCCTCTGCCTTCTTGGGCATTATTTTATCATCTTGGAGACCCACCTGAATGAGTTGAATCAATGTAAATTAGAAATGTATGGATTAAATCTCTCAAAATCACCACATGTGATTGAGGTTTTGACCAACTAAAAGACCCACTGAAACGTATGTGGAAATGTTTTCAGAATCTAAGAACCACCGACCCTGTGAATATTATGATCCTCCTCATATTTTTATGTTTAACAAAATAATGCCCATCATCACTGTTCATAATATATAAGTATTTGCAAGTGAGATTAACCATTCTTCGAAAATGGTGGAAGGGATTCTAATCTGGAATATCCTAAGATTCTACGGGAGATGGTAAATCTGGAAGTCAGCTAGAGTGTCATACCTACCAGGGTTCTCAGCAAAACAAGAATTGACTCTAGTTAGTTTAAACAGAAAAGGAATTCGTTAAAGGAAATCGGGAAGCTCACCAGTTTCCTTAGGTTCTAGAGAGACAGACTGAGGCTTTGCAGCTAGGAAGAGAGCCCAAACCACACTCCCAGAGCTGCCCTAGGAAAGACAGACTTGCTGTGGCTGGTTCAGCCCAGACCTTCCAGACTGCAAAGATGATACTGGTGACTTGATGACAGAAGCTTTCCATTCTTGGCTCCAAAAACCAGGTGTGTCTTCTGCCACACTAACTGAAACATGGATTTTCCATACTCTCTCCTTACATGGATCAATTACAAATCAATGACTTCTATGGATGTATTTGATTGGCAGAACCCAAGTCACATGCCTATGCCCCACCTAAAAGGGAATCTCAGTGGAGAGAGTTCTGGCTTCTGCCTTGGAGAAGAGGGACACAATCAGGTAGAAGTTTCTACAATCATAGCAAGGGTGCTCATATGATTCTGGATGGCTACCACATGAAGGATGTCCTTTACAATTTAGACTGTGTACTATTTCCTAGCTATCAATGACATTTCATAATCTTGTTTTGCCATGCAACTAATTATACATAAGCTCCTTATTTTTCTTCATGGCCATTTTTCTTATTAATTATATTAAAGACTCTTGTTTACTCAACATTTTGCAACCAAACACATTTTTTACCTGGACCACAAGTTAAAAAAAAAGTAAACACCCTTAAAAATGGGGGGGAGGTGAGATTGGGATGCATGAAACATATGCATTTGATTAACATGACTATATTGTAGGCATTCAACTCAAGGCCTACTGATCCTTTATTTTTATTTTTTATTTTTTTAGTTTATTCTGTGTTATGTTCCCCAACTTATAGAAAAGTTACAATAGTTCAATAAATACTCATATACCTTTCACCTAGATTGATCAATTTTGTTTGCTTTGGAGAGTCCAGAAGACAGTTGTTTTTCAGAATGTCCCTCAATTTGGGGCACCTGGGTGGCTCAGTTGTTAAGTGTCTGCCTTTGGCTCAGGTCATGATCCCAGGGTCCTGGGATCGAGCCCCACATCGGGCTCCCTGCTCCTCGGGAAGCCTGCTTCTCCCTCTCCCACTCCCCCTGCTTGTGTTCCCTCTCTCACTGTGTCTCTCTCTGTCAAATAAATAAATAAAATCTTAAAAAAAAAAGAGAATGTCCCTCAATTTGAATTTATATGGTTGTTTTCTCATGACTAGATTTAGATTAAACACATTTGGTGGAAATGCTACATAGGTGATGATGTATCCTCAGTAATTTCTAAAATAAGCCACCCGATACCAGTTTATTTCCTTATTGGTAATATTAAGTTGAATCAGTTGATTAAGTTGGTGGACTCTAGATTTCTTCTTTAGAAAGTTATTTTTCTGTGTAGCTAAAAGTGATACTCTGAGACTGTGTGAATATTTTGCTTCCTGACAATCTTTTCACCAATGATTTTAGCATACACAGACGATTCTTTGCTGAATCAATTATGACTATGATGATTGCAAAATAAAGATTTTCACATTCTGCCATATCTTCTACATTATTAGTTGGCATTCCTTTGTAAAAGAGGGTTTCCCCTTCTGGTTCATTACTTCATTCATTCATTTGTTCTTACAAGTATCAACTCATTAATTTATTTTCTTATTCAATATGTTATAATATATTACTGAGAGTTTCTACTTTGATGTTCAAAATTATCCAAATTTAGCCAATGGGAAGCCCTTCCAACTGACTCCTGTGTCATTCTGACATGGATCTATCAGATGTTCAGCATTCCCTTAATTTTTAGCTCAACAAGATGTTTCAAGAACACCTAAAACTTTTCCTGCCCCAAGGCTAGAATCAGCATTTTTCCAAGAATCACTAGTTCCTTTTAGAGAAAAATGAAATGATGTTTAGATGCCAGGATGTAGATGCTAGTATGTTCATTCCTATTGAGAATCATTGCTTCTAGTTTCTTACAGTTGACAAAGCTGGGAAATATTTACATCTATATCTATCTGTATAGCTTGATACTTTTAATTCAATCTAACACCATAGGATTTTTCCTTTTCTACTCTCATTCCATTATTTTGCATGTTTTCCCACCTCTCTCTTTCCATACTTCAGCATAGGCAGAATAATTTAGTTTCTCCACAGAGGCACATTACATCCCCTGGCAGGGGGATACATTGGCAGAACCCAAGTCACATGCCTATGCCCCACCTAAAAGGGAATCTCAGTGGAGAGAGTTCTGGCTTCTGCCTTGGAGAAGAGGGACACATCAGGTAGAAGTTTCCACAGTCATAACAAGGGTGCACAGAGGCACATTACATCCCAGGGTTGGGTGAAGGAATTATACCTCTGATGACACTACCTCTGCTGCATCATCCCTGGTGGCCTGATCATCCCAGTCTTGTACCCTCAAAGCCAGTCTTGACTTCTCCCTTACTGAGGGTCCCCTACCTGTGAAGTACCCTCCTTATCCTCATACACAGAAATGTTCAGGGTCCCCATGTCTTTATTGTTCAACCCTCTTTTGTCTCTTCTTCCCTTCCTGAGCTTCTCTGCCCTCTTCCCAAGCTATGGGATAGCTGCTTCCCTATTAAAGTATAAAGCAATATTAACATCATTACTGCATGTGCGCTAAAACCCCAAGCTTTCTGTTCTCCTGGAACAGAAAATTGCCTGTGTGGTGGAATAATCAAGTTTCAATGACCCATGTCAGTTACACAACAAAGCCAGACCCTATAACAAAATTTCACAAAATGGAAATTGAACTCGAATTTCTTTAGCACGGTGTAAATAAATCTGGTTGTATTCAACTTTGTCTTGGCAATTTTTGTATATTTGCAATATTTGGATTAGAAATAGACTGGACTTTGTTACCCGAAAAAATTATTTATTATAAAATTATTTATCATAATTACTAAAATTATGTATTAGAGTTCTTTATTAAAAATTATTAATTCTGGGGGTGCCTGGGTGGCTCAGTTGTTAAGCATCTGCCTTCGGCTCAGATCATGATCCCAGGGTCCTGGGATCGAGCCCCGCATCGGGCTCCCTGCTCCGCGGAGAGCCTGCTTCTCCCTCTCCCACTCCCCCTGCTTGTGTTCCTGCTCTCGCTGTCTCTGTCAAATAAATAAAGTCTTAATAAAAAATAAATAAAAATTATTAATTCTGTTAAATACATTTTTATTTCAGACACTGTATTTTTCATCTCTAGAAGTTCTTTTATTATTGACTCATTTCTTTATTATGATCATGCTGTTCTTTAGGAACTATTGGTCACATTTGTAATAGTTGATTTAAAATAATTTTCTTTTAATTTCATGATCAACGTCATTTCTGGTTCTGCTTGTATTTTCTCCTATTTTGTGGTAACAGTTGGCTGCATCTTTGCTTATGTAGCAAATTTTTATCAAATATGGTATATGATATGATATTATGCATGTTACAATAATGAGTATTTACTATGTTTTCTTCCCTTAAAGAGTGTTGAAGTAGGCTTGTTAAGTAATTAGGTTACTTGCAAAGTTTGCATTTCCAAGTTTTTTTTTTTAAGCTTTATTGTTTGTTTTTAAGCTTTGTTAGGATTGGTTTAGAGTAGCCTTTACTCTAGGACTAATTCTGCCATAGTACCAAGTCATGACCCTTCTAGGTTCTTTATTGAATCTCCTCAGTGTTTGTTTGTTTATAAAGATTTTATTTATTTATTTGACAGAGAGAGATCAAGCACAAGCAGGGGGAGTGGGAGAGGGAGAAGCAGGCTCGATGCGGGGCTCCATCCCAGGACCCTGGGATCATGACCTGAGCTGAAGATAGATGCTTAACCGACTGCGCCACCCAGGCGCCCCTCTCCTGAGGGTTTAAAGAGGTTTCTCTGCTCTAGCTGAAAAGAGTTTGAGTATCTCTCAACCTAGTTAAAGCTCTAGGAGTTGTTCAGCTTATACTTCCCTGATAGTTATTTTCCCCTAGCAGTTGCTTTTTGTGGAGTTTCACTGTATACACACATAGTTAAAGGGATTTTTATGAATGTTTCTCTGTATAGATCGCTCCTCTCTGTCCTACAAATTCTGGCTGCTTCAGCCTTCTTAAAAGCCAATGTTTGTCTTTTCAGCTCAGCAAGCTCTCATGCACTTGCTGGGGATCTTCCCCCTCAGGCCATCTTCTATAGACAGAAGTCAAGGTCAATAGCAGGCTTCATCTGTTTCTGTTTTCTCAGTGATCACAGCCTTGTTCTGCTTACTGTCTCAATGTTTGAAAGAATTGTTTCATATATTTTATCTGGTTTTCTAGTTGTTCATGTAAGTATACTGGTTCTTTAGCAGTCAGAAGCAGAAACCAGCCATAAATGGATTTTAAAGAAAGAGTTATGTCCCTTCTTTTTACCACTCATTAGCCAGAAGCGAGGCTACCTTTACCTACAAAGGAGACTAGACATGTTGCTTCTTTCTGGATTGTCATATGCCCAGTGAAAAAAAAATCAGGGAAGAGTGGATTCTGAGAAAGAATGAGCATTATCTACCATAACTGTATGGCTGTTAGGTCATTTACCAGTTCAGTAGTTCCCTGAGAGGAAGGTCACTTTTTTTTTTGATTGTTTGTTTTTCATTTTGGTAGCCAATGCAGAGCCTCGTGCTCATGAGGGGTTCAGGAAAAATAAAATTGAAGAGAACATGGCTCTGAATACTGAACTCATAATTACCCAAACCACCAAAGAGAAAATTCGGCACGAGGAAAGAAGACAATGTATGCTGGAAGGAGAGAGCCTTGGAAAAAAAGTTGAAACTTATCTTGGAGCTCCAAATGCATTAACCCATAGATTATTTAAAAACTCTGTTGAGGAACTAGAGACTGCAGAAGCCCTGCTGCTCCCCTCAGTTCCAATGTCCTTCTCTTGTCACCTATGTCAGACCATAAGCAAGCTACTAGATAAAGCCTTTTCGGACCACCCAGCCTATAGCCAACAGCTCTTTTATAGTATAATTTGTATCAAGTTCTTAAAGTATATGATGATTAGTATAGTTTATTTCTACCCTCAAGAAGGTGGAATCTATTTGAAATGGCAAAACCTTTTTAAAATTATCTTTTATTTCTGTTAATTCTTTGCTTTCCTCACAGTACCCCCTACATTGAGTACAGAACATATTAAATAAAAACACTGTTCGAACAACTGATTGAAAGTTGTTTGAGGGTTTCAACTCAAAAGACAACAAGCATGGTGATATTACCTGTCTTCTGACAAGCTGGGGTGACGGGACCACTTTCTCAGGGAGGTGGTCCTTGACAAAACTCTCTTGAAGTGGGAAAACACACAACATCACCACATCCCTTCTTTATTTTTAATTTTTTCCCTCAACCTGGCACCATAAAACATACAAGATATGGTAAATATTTATTTTCTTTATTGTCTGTCTCTTTTTCCATTCAAATAAGGGCTGGGAGTTTTATTCTTATTTGTCCCTGCTATTTTTTGAGTACATAAACATTAGTGGAATGAAAGAATGGAAGAAGGTAACTAAGGAGATTAAGTGAGGACCCCATGGAAGATACTGAGATGAGGTCTTCAAGTGTGATAGGACGTTGGCTATGCTCTACAGGACAAAGGGGGTTCTATTTGATGATAAAAGGATTTGGGTAGCTCTTCAAGGGCCAGTAAAAGGGTAAAATATGAAGATGTGGTGGAAGGGTTTTTCTCTATTTGTTTAATTCAGCCAATTCATGTTTTGAGTTTGTACGAGAATCTTTCAATAGTCAAGGTAGAAAATGACCAAATCAAAGAAAACGTTATGAAGAACAGATTTGTAACTAAAAATTAAACAAAAAAACCTCATAAATGCATGCTCTAATTTTTATTTTCAATCAATGAATGTAGGTAGTCTTTTACATAAAACGGATTTTTTTTGCAACGAGTCCTATAAAAACAACATTTTTAACAACTAGTTCCTGCCCCTGTTTTCTTCTGCCTTATGGTTTGAAAATGGGTGTTTAATTTGATTCTCCTTTTCTCATTTAGACTGGAATCCCTTCTCCATTCCTTGGACTCCATTTCAGCATGAAGGGGCTCATTATTGCAAAGTTAAAAAGCCATAAGCAAGGGGAGTTCATAAAGCAAACTGCAACAAGGGCGTAGCTATCATCTGACCATCATAACAACTCTGAATTGCTGGGTGGCACCAGAAAGCTCACTGGTACCTTGGCATATGGCAGTGGGAACCTGGTAATTTGGACAGATTAAAAGTTGGTATGGAATTACCATTAGGCTTTCATCCAATTCTGAGGTGTGTGTGTGTGTGTGTGTGTGTGTGTGTGTGTGTGTTGTGTTGTGTTGTGTCGTGTAGGGGCAGGAAAGGGGAAAGAAGGAAAGAGGAGAGGAGAGGAGAGAAGCATGATAAATCAATCCTAGGCTCGGCTAACTTCATGTTTTAATTATAAATGACCTAGAGGGATCATGGCTCTACCTCTGTAGTCTTTCTCTTTCTATGGATCTCAGTATTTTATTGGCTGAAGCCCACCAAACTGGTTGATTAATTGGCTTTGCCCACTCTACTTCTTTATCAAAGGATTATTCTAGCAGAAAGGGTGGGATTATAATTCCACAACGCATACAGCTTTCAAATGAAGAAACACCTGAAAATAATGAGCAAAGGAGAAATGGAGGTTGGGTTCAGGAGGAGAGTGATGTATGAAAGAAGTAGTAGACCTTTCCTTCATTGTGAATTTGATTCACACATGTGCCCCACATGTTTCTGGTTTGAAACCAGAATCTTAGCATGTGACAGCATTCCAGGGTGTGTGTGGCTATCTAGAACAAGAGATCAACCAACAGAGCTACCCTGAATTGTTCCTTGAAGAAGGCATGCATTGACAGTGTGAGAAAACATGACACCCAGCTTTCTCCCAACACAAACATCAGCTCTAGGTTTAGATTAGGTACCTAACCTTGTAGCCAGGTCTTGGGGCAACTGAACTCATTTACCCATATGAATGTTGTCTGGGGATTCAAAAGCTGAAATTTATAGAGCCCAGTGAGCTGAAAATTATAGGGCATTGTGCTACACAGGAGACTAATTTCATGTTTATTTTGAGATTTGCAATTTCAAATTTAGTTAAGAATAAAAGATTCTCTTTTTTTAAAAGATTTATTTATTTATTTGAGAGAGCGAGAATGAGAGAGAGTACATGAGAGGGGGGAGGGTCAGAGGGAGAAGCAGGCTCCTTGCTGAGCAGGGAGCCCGATGCGGGACTCGATCCCGGGACTCCAGGATCATGACCTGAGCCGAAGGCAGTTGCTTAACCAACTGAGCCACCCAGGTGCCCCAAGAATAAAAGATTCTTTACAAGATCATAGTCACTTGTTCCTCTTACACTCCTGGTGATAAACTTCGCAGGGCTGGCAAACCCACTAACCCTTTTGACTTAGATACAGAAACCTATGACCCAGGTGGATGGGTAATACTTGCTCACCAAGCAACTCCTGACATGAGGGTATCTTCTTTTTGCAAGGAGTACATCAAGGTCCATAAGCAAAGAACTCTAGATTGCATAAACTCAATGGTCTTCCTCCTGTCGGCCCCATGTCCCTGGGATAAAGTTGAGAAGGGGGACTTCTTCTTTGGTCCTTTCTGATCTCAGCTGTGGACGCCTCTGATGTCTTTTCCTGGCATTTATTCCTGCTCTTCCATCTGTGTCTATCACTGCATTTTTGCATGCCAGTTTAATGACTCCATTGTGCCTGCAAGAACACTTAGCCACTTTTCTCAATTACTTCTCTTGTATTGGAGAAAAAGAAAAAGCTCAACCTAATCTGGGCTTAGGCAATAAACACATTTTAGCACTGCAAATAAATTATCTAAATGTGTTGGGAGATATTCCGCTTTCTTGCTAAATGCTAACAATTGTACCATATGGAAATGAAATGTGCACGGCCAGAGAGGTTAGGAAAATAATGCCAGAGGACAGGGTGACAGAGGGAGGGTAGTGGTGCTTACCATGCACAAGGCTGTGGCTCTGTGCAATACCTGCTATGCTATGCCTTCAATGTGGACTTTCGGATACAGGAGATACTTCGGCCAGCCTTGTGCAAACCCCTGGCTTCAAGATTGATGAGAAGACGTAAGAGCCTGCCTGACCCTGAGTCCTAATGATGAAGTCATCAGACTTATAATCCAAACTGCACTAATAAACCTGAGCTTCAGATCCATCCACCATGGTAAAACAGGAATGACTCTCCTTCCTCTTCTCCTCTTCCCCTGCTCCTCCCTAGAGCTGTTCCTCCCATGACCTACTCTGTTCACCCCACGGATTGCTGGGAGGATCAGGAGCCAATGCTGATGACAATGATCACAGCACTGGCTGCCATTTGTGGTGTATGTTCCGTGTATTAGACTCTAACATGTCCACCTCCATCCTCAAATAACCTAAGGACAGGAGCAGTGCTATCCAAATTTACCCAGGAGGAGAGTGAACGTGAGCACAGTGAAGGAACTACCAAAGAAATAAAGCTAGCAGTGGTGGGCATCTCTGAAGACCATGCCCTCACTGAGCTACTGTGTGTCATTTAATCTGTAAAACACAGTGTAGACGTTTGGTATTGGTTACAGTTCTCAGAGCGCTTTGCAACCATAACACTGCAACTGTAAATTCTTCTTGGTGTCCTAGGAAATATGTGAGCCAGGATGTTTAGAAAAAGACACCTGACAGGTTATAAGGGTAGCACCTCACAGGATAGGCTTTTGACAGGATCTATGAATTCCTTCCTTTAGCTCACTTCCAAATTCCCCGTGGGAGGTAAATAAAAAAAAGGAAATGCTGAATAACGATTGTTAATTCTCCTCTGTTAACACTTTGTGTCTCAGTCTCTCTGATCGCAAGTATTTTGGATCACATAATAATACATAACCTTTATATATAGGACTTAAAAATGTCCACATTTAAACTTCCATACAACTTGTCAACTACTATGTCAGTTTTACAAATGAGAAAATTAATCTGTTCAAGAAGGAATAAGTTGTATCCTAAGTCTGTTTATTTCCCAATTAGAAAAATCTCCCATAATTTGGGTAGCTTATATGTCCCAGTTTGCCTGGTTGTTCTAGCATAATTAACTCTCCAATTCATTCTCATAATTCACTAGTTTGAAGAATAAATTATATAGTCAACCTACCCAAAAGCATGGAATTAAATGCAGAATTTCACTTGCAACTAATAGATCTTGATAACACGTTGAAATATACCTTGGGCCATCAGGGACACAACTGTGCCTGTGCTGCACAAAGGTAATTCCCTAAGCAAGGCATATATTCGGGGCATCAGTAATTATTTTTTTAGCTCTCTCTACCTATATAACTGAAAGCCCCTCTTTGGGTCAATCATGCAATGTTTGTTTCCCAGCCAAGCTGCACATTAGAATCACCTGGTGAGCCTTTTATATTTTTTTAAAGATTTATTTATTTATTTGTTTATTTGAGAGAGAAAGAGACGGGGGGGAGGGGCAGAGGGAGAGAGTCCTAAGTAGACTCCACACTGAGCGCAGAGCCCAACGCAGGGCTCAATCTTGCGACTCCGAGATCAGGACTGAGCCAAAACCAAGAGCCAGACGCTTAACTGACTGCACCACCCAGGCACCTCCCTGGTGAGCCTTTTAAAATCAGGACTGCCTCAGTTCCATCCAGGACCAATGCAGCTAGGATTTCAGGGGTAGGGCCTGGGAAACAGCGTTTCTTAAAAGCTCTCCAGACAGACTTTTGACAGTGCAGCCAGAAGTGATGATTGGCAACATGTGAACAAGCACAAGTTGATCCTGATGAAGTATATGGGTGCTATGGGGAAGGCACCACAAAGGGAAGATCTGAGTTGGGGAGTGTGCAGTTTTGCCAAGGAGTGGAAAAGAAAGATATTTGTGGCTACCTTTTCTATTTTATGAAACTCTTATGTGTTTATCTCAATTTAATGGAGTGTGGTATTGTTAAAAAAGTGATTTGTTTTGTTGAACAGATAACTGAGTCTAGTCTCCAACTCCAGTACTTGTCTCTCTGTAACTTTATTTAGATCTGTTGCACCTTCTTGCTTATTGTGTGTCTATGTTTTGTGGAGTTACAATGGGGACAGGATTATTCAGAAGGAATTGTGTATGAAAATAAAACTTGTAACTGTTAGCATCATGTCTTCTAAGGGATAAAACTTTTGTCTTATTTTACTTATTTCAGAAAATGCTCACTGAGAAAGGAGAGGAGAAGTGCCCCACCATACAGAGAAAGACATGGGGAACACAGAGAAGTGAGGGGCTGAGCCATGGATCATGCAGTGAGGAATCCCAAACCTCGAATTAGCAGTCAAAATTTTAAACCATTAATTTAACGCTCTGTGAAAATTTAAGTACTGTGAAAGGAAGTTTCACTATTTTCCCAATCCATGAGAGTATTTTTGAAGTAGAATATTATTAGACCTGTTTTATGGTTATTTATTACAATAAATGTTTATTTTTCTTTGAAATGTACTAAATCATATCTTAATCTCTTTGCTATAATTTTTCCATGGAAAGAAAATAACATTTCAGTTGATGTAATTTCAGTATGCTGGTTGCTGAGTCTCCTGTTTCAGGGGCAGTTCAGAACCTGTGCCTGGGGGTACAGGAAGCCAGGCCAGAGACTTGTTCCTTCCTGGTTCAGGTCACTACCGTGTAGAATTGCTAAATTCTTCACTGACAACTCAACTCCAAGTAACTCACATTCTTTCCTTTAGTTTTTTTTTTTTTCCTGTGTAAATAATATTTAGTTCATCCTAGGATTCTATTCTAAGAGGTAACTTCTCAGCATTTCCTCAAGCTGTAACCCTCTCCAAACTTTAATCTTGAGTCTAATTCTTCAGTCTTTCCTCCCTATTCCCTGATGATTTGCCCTTATTTTCTCTGGGGAAGATGGACACGTAGAAATGAGCAAAGAGCTTTCAATACTACATGCCCAAGAGGTGCTTTACCCCAAATCTTAACCCACTGCACCAGCCATTGTGGGTACAGGAGAAGGGAGGAAGGCACATGTTCCTACAGGCAAGAACTTTTGCTAGTCTTCAGTCAGCTATGTTAAGAGTAGAGGAGAGAGGGGTGCCTGGGTGGCTCAGTCAGTTAAATATCCTACTCTCGATTTTGGCTCAGGTCATGAACTCAGGGTTGTGGGATTGAGCCCCATGCTGGGCTCAGCGCTGAGCGTGGAGTCTGCTTAAGATTCTCTCTCTTTCTCTGCCCCGCCCCCCCCAAAAAAAGAGTAGAGGAAAGAGGTGGGGAATAAGACTCCTGCCATACTTCTTTCATGCATTGATTATTCAGGAACAGGTAGAGTGGTAAGTTCAGGGCCATTCCTTGGTCCCAGGGTCTGGTGTCTCAGCCTGTGTAAAATAATATATAATATTATTTGAAGTAGAAGTAGGAAAATAATCCCCTGAATTTAGTTGCTTCAGGCTGGTGGACCAGCAGAAGTAAAAATTAAATCCAAAGATGGTCCTTAATAGCCAAAGCCCCTGCTCATGTTTCCCTGTAGGAGTCTTTAGTGGTCTCAGGTTGCTGAGCAGAAGAGGTGATTTCCTCTTAGATGTCCATCACAAAGATCTGGCCAAGTAAATGGAAATAAGTCCCCCAACTGCTTGATAGCAAATCTAAGTCACTGAAAGTCCCAAATAGTATGAGAGAATTGGGAAAACTAGTCAAGGTGCTGATGTCCTCATGAAATTAAACTTAATCTAAAAAATGACTTGACATAGAAAAAGGCTGGCTAAAAAATGATAAAAAGGAGTAGGGTGGGGATTGGAGAAGAAGGCTGAAAAGGAAAGTAATTGTAAAGTTTGCTATGAAATGCTTCTTGGATCTGTCTGATAAATCCAGATGGGCTTCCTGAAGGAGGAAGACTAGACAAGTACTTCTGAGCTACATTTCAAATTATAAGAAAGAGTCTTAAGTGAACAAGAAATGAAAGATTCTAAACCCAAGAGTAACTGAGCAAGGGTGCACAAGTGAAAGAGAGGGAAGCTATTAGCATACTAGATTTAATTTGATGGAGAATTGTCACTCTTCATGTGTGTGCCCATCTCCTTTAAAAGCCTCTCAAGGACTGGGGACTGTCCACCTTTATGCTCTACACATAACAGAAACTTAATAAATGGCTGTTTAATAAAGAAATACATGAATAAATGAATGGACGAGGGTATGAATGAAGTCATGAGTGGAGGTGCTCACTATAAGTGGCATTGCTAGCAGCCTTGGCTCTGAGTTTAGGACTTTTGTTGGTGACCTCTCATCTTCCTTTGTCCAACCATATAGCTCATGGTGACATTTCAGAGCATTGTGCTACCAGCAAATGATGCTTGCTTTTGGTCTTTTGAAGGAAGACTGCAGTTAACAGTTATATTGACTTTAAATTTAGCAGCATTGGGCAAGAATAGAAATGTTCTAATCCTGTCTTCTCCTACGGAATGTGAATTGTGGTCAGAGTAATATGTTTTTAACTCCTGTGATTTAGATCAAATTTCATAAGCCAGACAGGGCGTAAGGAGCCAGGCTGCAGCAGCCACTCTCCCCGGTAAACAGTGTCACACCTCCTCTGGACAGCCTAGAGCACCATGTGTGCCCTGGCATTAGAGACACCTCACCAGGGCTTGTCTGTTCTCCCTGCCTTACTTCTCTGCCCAGTGTTCATGTGGCACTTGGCTTCCAATTCTTAGAACTGGGCAATACAATGATGTGCAGGTGTGAGAGGTACACACACGTGTACCTAGAGAAGGCTGCCCCAGAAAAACACACCAGGGCCTGGATGTAACTCAGAGTTTTAGTTTTCCACTTCTCATAAGAAAAAGGTCACTCATTATAAAAATTCTACTGGGGAAGCCTGAGTTGGCCTAGCAGGGCAATGCCATCTGATGGGCCATTCTATCTCTGTACAGCAGACCCAGGAAGATGTCAGAAGGTCATGTGTGTAGACAGAAGCCAGCAGGAAAGTCTGCCTTCCTTCATAGGCCACTAAGGAAATAGTTCCCCAGGTGTCTGCTGGATTTAACACTGTCATCTCTCTTCCACCGTATGGGCTAAGCACCTTTGTTTCAAAACAGATGGGTCATTTCACACATTGTGCTTCAGCCACTGTCTCTTAAACATGCTTACTGCCATAGAATTCTAAATGCAATCAGGGAGTAAAGAGTTTTTATCTTCAGAGGAAAATAGTGTGGAGTTTTCAGTCTTCCAGAGGACTTGCCTACAATTTTACCTCCCCTCTCACCTTGATAACATTAACAATTTAAAGGTATGATACCTGGCCAGGTAAATGCCTTTTGGGAATAGGAATTAGGATATACACCTAGGAAGGTGGATTTCAGAAGAGAGGAGAAGAGAATGAAAATGAGAGGTTTAAGAGGGTGCAAAAATAAAATTTGACTGATGTATATCAATTTTGCTGAGTTGTGATCACGTATTTTAAGGAATTCTATATAATCAGATAGGAATTCTTCACTAATCTCCTTTTTATTTACCCATATGTAATAATCCATATTAGGGAAGAAATAACCTCTACTTCCTAGGTCACAGATACTCAGCCCCTGAAAATATTAAGGTCTTATCAAAGTTCAGCTCAAGTTCAGCAAGGGAATAAAGATCCATGGTATACTTAATGGTAGCTAAACTTAGTGAGTCTTAAATTGCCTGGCCAAACATTCTCTTCTTGCCTCTGTTATCATTAGTAAATGTGTACTGAGAATATTCATCAGATGTTCAGATTAATTTGGACTGTAAGCAAGTTAATGCATGGACTCTATAGACAATCTTTAAAAGTAGCAACAATATCATATGTTAGTTTTCTCTTTATGTATCTACTCCTTGAACCTTCTGATTTCTTATTATATTAAGTCCATCCTTTATTAATTACCTTTCACTGGTAAGATCTCTTAGTATGTAAATGTAAAAAATATTTGATTTAACTAACTGGATGAGCGTTTTAAAACTCTCATAATTGATCATAAGTACTGAATTTTCCTTCTATTTTTTTTCTTTGAGTTTCTTCTCCTTACTGAATGCTTTACCTCTTACCAGGTGGATTTTTTTTTATTCTTAATTTTTTTTTTAATATTCTGTGAGGCTTATTTTCTAATGTTTTCTAAAGTCTACCTCTCATATTGGTAAACTACAGTTCTTGAGATACATGATATCTGCTAATAAATTTTTGTTCCACTGTTCAATGAAAATATTGTACTTGCTTTGATCAAAAACTATCCCCAGATTTGAGCTATCAGAAAGGAATTTGTTTACTCCACAATTAAACATTTGGTTTACACTATCAGCAAAATATTCTGTGATTAGTTACACTTGTGAAAAAATAACATAGCCCTTTTGCACAGGCCTTCAGAATTTTAACATCTCACACCATCAGTCAGGCTCTTAAATGTAAATCTGTGATGATAGGACACATTGACTTCTGGGCTAATGTTAATTGGGGTGATATAAAAGCCCTACAACCCAAACAGAATCTTATTTTCTCTGTTAGTAAGAACAAACAGTCAAAATCCTTCCATAGAAGGGTGTGTCATTAATGGAAGCATTTCAGATGTCTGTATGAGAGAGTCAGGAGATTCCCTCTGGATTACCCTGCATTACCCCACATACTGGAACTGGACTTCATATTGTGAGGAAATGTGGTTTGGGTCAAGCGTAGGAGTTACCCTTGGAATCAAATCTAAGTGCTCCAGAAACTGGGGTCTGTAAGTCTGATTTAATAGAATCTATAATCATCCCAATGTGGCAGATATAATAACACTCCTAGAAAAACACATTATTAGAGTTATTTAATTTACAGGCAAGTCTGGGGTTCCCAGCAGTTAGGAGATACTCGAGGTGAGAGACATTATTGCCTGAGGCCACTCTAGTTTCCTCATGATGTATAAAATCATCACAGCTTCATCATCATTTAAAAACAGGTTTAGGGACATAAATATGTATATATATGTATGTGTATGTGTATATATGTGTGTATATATAGGTATATGTGTGTGTGTGCGTACATATCTATCTATCCATCTATCTATCTATCTATCTATCATGCAGGTATCCACTAAAGAAAAACAGACCGAGGCCAATGAAATTAATCCATCATCATCCTGCTGGCTGGCTCTACCTCCTACAGAAGCTGAGGCTGTTTTCCTCAGCTGGCTTGCCAGTGGGCTTGAGCCTCAGGAGATCTATGATTACCATGATTCATTGATCATGCAGAAGCCAAACTGGCTCCTTCTTTGTCCTGAGGCTTCATCTCAGGACCTTGGCCTCTCTTCTCTCTTAGCAAAGAGAAAAGGGCAGCAATAAATCTGAGGAACCAGATAAAAACACCAAGCTATAACCACCCTTTTAATATTACCATCAAAATTGAACAAAAACTCATTAAGAGTTTCAGTATTTGAACTAAGGATTTGAAAAAAAAAAAAAATTGGCAGGAAAAGGCACATGAGCAAAGCAGAATATTTCCTTCCAGAGGATGTAGAGCTTATTTTAATGAGACCTCAATGATCTTCAGGAAATTTAATGGGAAACTTCATTCTAGCTGGTTTAAATTAGCTATGTTTTGAGAAGTTTCTTAAAACTGGGAATTAATAAACAGAAAAATAAAATCTGCTCAAATCTTTGGAACTTATGCAATTCTTTATCTAGCTGTAAGAAAACAATTATTGGGAATAATATGTATCAGAACTTGGGGAATCTTTTTGTCTTGCCATGTTCCCTTTTCAAGCATCCTGCTTATCCCCAGAGGAGCCTGGCCAGCTTTTCATTTGTGGACATGAACAAGTTTTGTATCTAGC
This sequence comes from Neomonachus schauinslandi, assembly GCF_002201575.2. Lineage (NCBI taxonomy): Eukaryota > Metazoa > Chordata > Mammalia > Carnivora > Phocidae > Neomonachus > Neomonachus schauinslandi. The sequence continues at coordinate 80,166,056 of NC_058411.1, forward strand.
TTACTATATGTGAAGCATAAGTAGTCCCTATTCTCTCAGGAGATTATGAGAGAGAGACATATACTGAAATAAAGGAGTGAAAAAAGAAGTGTGAATATGAGTGGGGGTCAAAGCAGAGGTGAGAAGAAAGGCTCTAGGTGGTTTTGCCTAAAACCAACTTGCTGAATGATCACCTTTCCAAATGACTATTTCACCCAATTTCCTTTTAACTATTTAATTGTAGCTAGTCAGTTTTTTTTTTACCTTCCTTACATTTGAAGAATGCTGCTCTGGTTTCTGCTGCCAGATACCTACTATAACGAAATATTGAGGGTGAAGAGAGGTGGAAATTGAGGGGTATATAAAGACATATTCAAAAAGTATCAAGTTTTGAATATGAATAATTTGTACTAAAATTTTCATTATTTGTACATATTAAAAGAAGAATATATTCATAAAAGTTTTTGTATTTAAGAACACAGTTTCCAGAAATATATTCTTATGGAGTATATCATGGGTATACTTGTGAAATAAATACTGGTTCAGGGGAAACATGACACAAACTAGGCCAATCAGAATTCTTCCCTGGGAACAATATACAGGTATTGAAAGTCAGCAGCCCTGGGCTATGGAGTTCAGAAAACAGATATTTGGGACTGACAAAAGCGACCTTTGTTCTCTGTCTACAGACTTAAGCTGGATAGGAATAGGCAGAAATGGAGGAGGTATTGCCTTAGTCCATTCGGGCTGCTATAACAGAATACCAGAGACTAGGTGGATTGTTTATAAGAAAATTATTTCTCACAAAACTTATTTCTCACAGCTTTGAGGGCTGGGAAGTGCACGATCAAGGTGCCAGCAGATTCAGTGTCTGATGAGAGCCCACCTGCTTCCTGGTTCATAGACAGCCATCTTTTCACAGTCCTCACATGGTCAAAGGGATGACAAAATTATCTTGGGCCTCTGTTATTGGGCACTAATCCCATTCATGAGGGCTCTGCCCTTGTGATCTAATCACCTCCCAAAGGCCCCTCCTTCAAATGCCCTCACATTGGGGATTAGGTCTCAACATATGGATTTTGGGGGGATATAAACATTCAGCCCATAGAAGATATGGAGAGAAAGATGGTCCTGAGGGGATAAATATGAAACCCTAGTCCAAGTAGGTAGCCTTTTCTTCGATCCCTTGAGTTGACAAGAACTGTGAAGAGTCTGAGGTTTTATATTCTTGCAAGCTAAAAATTTGGCCTGCTAGTTTAATGGATGCCAAGTAGAAGACATGAAACTTTTGGTTCAGAGACAAAGGATTTTTACTACTCACAGCCTTAATAGTAGCCGGAGTATCAGCATTTCCTTGTGCCTATCCCTCAAGTCCCAGTCCTCACGTAGTAATGTAAAGAGGACCCACTGACACCTATACACACTGTGAGTTGCATTACAAAAGAAACCCTGAGCTTAGGGAACTCAGATCCTTTATAATGGGCAGTAATACTGCTTTCCCTTTATTCCAGCATGAGACACCAGCTGTTCACTATATACAAACATTCTTGAAGAGGTCCCCCATAAAGGCAACCATTATTTCTGCTTACAAGACATGCAGACACCTGAGAGAACTATGAGAATTATCTCCAACCAGAGCTACCTGTGTACCTTTTTCAGTTCCATGAGTTAATACATTTCCCTTAAGCTAGCTACAGTCTGTTTATGTCACTTCAATCAAGAATCCTAACTAACATACAGTTTGGCAATAGGGGGTCCCTATTTGGGGTGGTCCCCCTCATTCTATTATGAAATCTGAATAATGTAATTTTATTGTGGAAGATTTTGTAAGTATAAAAGTATAAGAAAATCAATCCCTTTTAAATTATGTGTGGGAGATTAGCTGGATCTAAATTTGGGATCTGTCTTCATTTTGTAGCAGCTGACTAGACTCCTTTTCTTTTTTTTCATGAAGTGACAAAACAAAGCACATATTTTGGGTTATACAAAATATTTTAAAAGGTATCAACTGTTCTCAGTTAACTGAGGATCTTTGTAGACAGAAAATTATTAAACTGTAATGGTTTCAGCTAGGATCCTCTGCCCTCACCTTCTAATTGACCTTACTTCTTTTTTATGAGTTCCTACTCATAAGACCTTGCTCCAGGTTAATTGCTAACTAATACCATTAATATATCATCTGTATAATGATTTAAGACAAAGATCCTGCTAGAGAAAGTACTTAATTGTAATATGAAATTCTATAAGAATGTAAAGCCTTTAGGAAGGAATCAAAAGAAGCACTAATGGTAGAACTTGAGGCATCATAAGAGATGTCAGGTAGCTGGTTAAGGATTAGAAAAAACTGATAAGTGGCATCCAAAACATGCCATTTCAGGTGCTGGTTTTAAGGCCACCAGAAATGGTTTACCTAGGGGAAAGAGGTCCTACTACTTCTGTTCCTGGTGACTAGACTATGGACTCCTTAAGTCTCTTTAACAGAGTGTCTGACACATAGAAAATACTCAATAAGCACAGTTTAATGAGTGGAAATAGGCCTCTACAGGTAAGCATACTACAATAAAGTGGTGGTCAACTCATCAAGATCACGTGCTCACTCATCCAACTTCTTAGGAAGTTGAACAAATCCACATGGGCAACAACTCACAAATAATCAAAATAATCATGCTTGAACTGATGTTTATGCAAGTTACCATCTAAGGGAAAACTTTGGCTAAATAATTTACTTAAGGAAGATTTTCTCATTCCCAATAGGATTTCCTAGTAACAAACGAAAGTCCTTTTCCCTTCATTTATGTGAAAAGGTACACATATTTTATTTGCAGGAGGGGGAGAAGATGGGGGCAGTGGAGAGGACATCCAACCACCTCTGTGGCTTATCCCCTCTAAAGGCAGCTGTTTTCTCCATCAGCGGCTGGTGGCAGACTTCTCCATATCCATTTGCCATGGAAGGGCGAGCAGCTGGAATGTCAAACCCAGATTTAGTCTGAGAAAATAAACTCCCATCCAAGGACAGATGTGAGGTTTCTAGTCCTTAACTGCCCTGGAAACATTTCACCCTGCGTTTGCCTTGTGTTTAGAAATGTGGAAGAATGTATATGTCAAATTTTGCTTGTTGTAGGCATTCCCCCCCCACACCTCACAAAGTCTAGCAGGTCAAAAAGAGCAAGCTATGTGTAAATTCAGGGTTATTCTATAAAGTCATGGGGGTAATTCATAAAAAGATTGATTTTATTTATACTGTGGATAAGAGTCAGGTTTCTCATTGTTGGAAAAGGAAATTACAATTACAAAAAGGGGTGAGGATGGAATGAGCCCTGTGGTATTGGACTGAAACTGGGGGTATCAATATGAACTCATGATTTTACATATAGAAATAGATACACATATATATACAGATATAAATGTATATATAATTTTTTCTAGCTATTTCTGATGAGAGATCCTAGCAGCAAAAGAAATTAAAAATACACACACACACACACACACACCTCTAATGCTCATATTTTGGTTTCTAAATATCATTTTTCACTGAAAGAAACAGAGTCCTTGAAGAAATGTTTGATTCCAGGCTTGTGGCATGGAAAGTGCAACATGGGCCTGGAACATTGTATTGTGTTTAAAAAAAGAACAAGTCTTCAAAGAATGCTGGAGAAATGTCAGGAGGACCTAGGATCCAGGTTGCAGGGGCTCCCACTGGCCAAACATGAGACAACTGGAGAGTTGTCATATAATAATAAGAGAGTGAGAGACCAAGAGCAGAGAAGGGAGAGAGAAAAAAATTAAAGCAAATGTGGCAAAATTTTAACATTTGGGAAATTTGCCTGAAGGGTATATGTGAATTATTGGTATTATTTTTGAAATTCTTCTATAAGCCTATAATTATTTCAAAAGAAAAAGTTAAAAGTAAATACATGCAAAAACAGTTGTAGGGAGAGATAAATAAAAGAAGATCAGCAAAATACTGAAAATTATTGAAGTTTAATATTAGTTCCTGGGAAGTCATTGTACTATTTTCTCTAGTGGTATATGTGACTGAATCCTTTCTATAACAAAAAGTGGGGAAAAAAAATAAAAGAACACCTATGTGATTTTAGTTTAAGAATACACCTCCTATTTGTAGCCTCAGGGCATCATGAAATTCAGGTCCTTGTGCATGACCCATGGCAGTAACATCAGCCTGCTTTCTCTTCTCTGTCTTGAGTCTTCCTATCCACTGTAGTCCACCCTACTCACTACCAATCAGAGGAGCTGTCTTTCTGAAATATATCTTTTAACATTTTATCCATGCTCTAGCTCACAAATCTTTTACTCACTTCCCATGCCAAGAGAAAACTCTGAGCTTTCATTTCTAAGGTCTCAAGGTCCTTTATAATTAGGTCTTGACCTATTTTCACAACCTCATCTTCCAATTGCTGACATGAATAGTCTTCATTAAACACTGTTTTCCTTGTCCTGTCCCAAGGGCTCTTTGGATATCTTTACCTCTATGCTTGGCAGGTCTGAAAACATGCCCATAATCCTCTTTCTTTGTTTTGTTTTAAATCTTTACTATCCATTAGGATGACTGATAGGGATGACAGGGTTAGGGGTTGTTTCAAAAGGATGGGTTATGACCATTCCCTGTGAGAACTAGCTATTTCTTTTGTGGGATTCTACCCTGGGATTGGGCTCTTTAAGGCTACTGGAGTTCCAGGTAAGGAGTGGGCTAGGTTTGCTGAAAGTTGTTTTTATTTTCTCATCACCAATTTTTTAAGAATCTAAGTCATGTCTTGTTCTATAGTGAGTCTGCAGGGAGGTTTCACTAACTCCAAAACACCCTATCTACTCTTCCCCTATTGCCTTCATCTTCACTCAACATTTGTCTGGTACTCCCAACTCTCTCCCGAGACTCTTAGACATATTATTTCATTGGTTAGATTGGACACAGTTAGCTTGTAAATTTGGGGAGGGCACCCTCTGTCTTCCCCCTATCTGACATCCTGTGATACGTTTTTTCTACCTTTCATAATGATCTAAATGAGAGAAGTTTATGATTGACACAAAAACTACTATGACAGTGATTTTCATACATCTCAGAGCAAATTCTTGTACAAACAGGTGTCCAAATACTTACTGATGATCTGCAGAAACCATATCATTTATACATAAATGTTCCAATCACATTGCCCTACTTCAAGAAAATGTAGAGACCGTGAAAGCAATTAAATAAAGGGACACAGAAAAAACCCTAAATGAAGGCTCACTTACTCGTCTCTCTTCACATTTTTGACAACTTCTAAATACTTGAACATCATGCTCAGGGTCTCAACACTTTCTTTCTATGCTAATTCCAAGCACCTTTATATTTCAATTATGATCAAACCACTTTCAAAGGACGTGGATTCTATAACTAGGTTTTACTATTTTTTATTATTTTATTTTTATTTTTATTTTATTCTTTTTTACCAGGAGAGAGCACAAACACAGTCCCCCACTACCACAAATTATGCAGTCGAGTTTCCCACATTTGGGCAAATCTCAGGGGTCAGCACATCCGCAGTGCAATGGACAAGCCTCACCCTGGGAAAACCATCTGCTTGATTATGGTGTCTCCCCTGCCAGGTAAGTATTATAACTAGGTTTTAATAACCCTAACCTCCTTCACCTCCCACTCCATGATACATTTTGTAGGTAAGCTTACCCAATTGCCAACTGGCCAATCCCTTTACAAACTTATCCTATCACCCCTGGTGCTATCATCTTTCAACAGCTTCCTGGAAGTCTTTTAAACTCCAACAATCATTTGTTTGGGATCCTTAGGGAGCACTTCTCATAAGAATAGGTGGCCTTTCTTGGTCCACTTTGGCCTCTGATGCTACATCATCTTAGAAGGCCCTAGTAATAATAACCAGCACTCATATATGCTTACCACATGCATGACCCTATTCTAAATGCTTTATCTGAACTAATGCATTGAAGTCCAATTTAATTTTTCAGTCTTTCATCTGACTAGCCTCTGAGATAAACCTCCTCAGAAATATTTCGGGCAGTCCCACAACACTCATCTGCCAGAAATTTTAGCACAAGCTAGAACTGGAAATATAAATGAGCCAAGTCCGTGGTTTGGTAAGGCAGCCGTTGGCGATTAAAAAAAGAAAAAAATTAAAGAAATGCTATTTCTATTATAAAAACAATATTTTCTAAAGTTCCAAAGAGAAAAACAATTATGACACTCCCAACATATTTTGGTGGTTGGAAAGTAGAAAATGGCTTTTAAAAAATGGGCAAAATACATCTTTCAACCATATTACCAGTGGCTTTAAATGGAAAGAATGACAGGCCAACCTGGGTACAGGCTAGCATTTCATCTCAAAACCTTTTTCAGTTCTGTGGTCTCAAAACAGCTCCAGAAGAAGCATCCGCAGAACATGGTTCTAATACTAAATAAATACTACACATTTTACAGTTTCAGATTTAGGGCCCAGGAAACACAAGATTAAGCAATGGCAGAAGTCTTGCCTGCTGGGAGCTCTAGCTAGAGCATGTCAGTCCATAGTTCCTAGTGTCCACCACTAAAAGATGTGATTGACAGTATCCAGAGGCATCTTTGAACTGCTTTCTTGTGGCCTTTCCAGTTTTTTATGTTTCTCAATCAGTGAGACCTTTGGCTTCATTTTCTCCCTTGACTTCTAAGACCCCACATCATCCTGGGTCTTCCTCCTTTCTAACAGCTTCCAGCCTGTATCTACTTGCTCCACTACTTCCATATCCCTAAGAGTTGGGTTTGAGGACTCTATTTTGTTAACATACATACAAGTTCCAGGCAAGTATGGAAACCTTCATTCATAATTTCTACTATTCCTGCTATGCAGATGACTTTCAAATCATCATTCCAACCACAGATTCTCTCATGAACTTTAGTCCTAAATGTCTAACAGAAGTTAGACCTTTTCTCTTGGATTTTATGCCACCACTCTAAATCATGATTAACAGTGGGTGCCATTTCTTTTGTCATGAACCAAGAATTATGCTAAGCACTTTATTTCTCCTCTCATTACTGCTTTTATTTTATTAATGGATGTTTTGGCTACAAATTCATACTTACTTTTGAAGGTTACACAGAAAAAAATATGAATGTTTCCTTCAAATTGATTTACTTTTCCCACACATTACTTTTGACATTAAAAATTCTTTATACACTTTCATTGGTCATAGAAACCCAAAATGAATATTAACTCATTTGCCTCTCATCAGTAGTATGTATTCTCTGAGCCCTGGTGACATTCCAGCTGTTGATGTCCCTCAGAGAGGGTGGGTTTTGAAAGATGTCAAATGTAAAGAAGTTTCTCCCCCAGAAATATGGAAGCACAGGAAGCGGCATGTGGGAAACTGGATCTTTCTAGAGGTAGGGGCTATGGTACTAAGGCAAAATGAGAAGATTTTTACATTTCTGGGTTCTCCAAAAATCATTAGGATGGCATGGTCCTGGCTGGGAGTGCTTATCTCCTTGAAGGTGTTAGTAGAGCCTGAAGCCTCTCCAGGTGTCTACTAATCATGACATAAAATTCTCTCCTATTACTTAGGGGACTTACTCACTCTGGCGAGCTGTCTGCTTCCTGCAGGTGGCCAGTTGTGTCTGTTGCAGGCTCCTCCACAGAGGCAGGGAGCTGGTCTCAACTGCTAGTTCCTGCTGTCTCTCACCTAGACACAAGTACCCAGGCAAACCCCTCCCCAGCTCCATTCAGTATGCTGTATTTCTCCATTTTCCCTTCCATCCAACAAGGAACTCTCAGCCTTGTTTATCAAAACTGTTTCCTGACCAGTCTTCTTATCCTCAGCCTCCTCTCTGTTCTAAATCATTTCATGTGCCAGAGACAGATTAATCTCCTTCCTTCATTCCAGTTCACATCCCCAAAGTCTTTGGAGGCTCCCCAGTAAGATAAAGCACAAATTCTTAGACTGGCTCTAACCCTATCTCTTTACATTTAAAAATCCTTATTATCTCACCTTTATTTCAGCCACACCAGTGAACTCATTGCTCCTAGATATGCATACCTACTTCAGGTGCTATTTATGAAAACATCTATTTTGTCCTGCCATACTGAATTCTGTTAAGTCGGTGATGCCCTTGGACTTCACACCCCATGGAATGAAGCTGAAACTCAGTTATTCCACAAACCTTTAGGATAACCATCTTTGCACAATCATGTTGGGCCTCCTGACTCTGCTCTAGGAAGAGATGAAAGCTATTTAAATTGCTCTGCACACTTCCTCTTTGTTGTTGGAACTGGTCTGTCCTAAGGTCAAACTTACATAATCTATAGCATCAAATTCCCAAAGCTGTACACATCACAAGTAAGGAAACAATCATTTTTTTCAGACTTGACATTCTGCCACCAGGACTCAGAGATGGTTAAACAGTTGGTGACCTTTATTCGGGTGTTAAAAGTTCTCATTTACACTTGTGTTTTTAGACAGTTTATATGTCCTTTTGATGTAGACCCAGTGGCACTGGATATGCTTCTAGCCATGGGCTATTTCTATTCTCTGTGCCTGCTTCCAGAGCTGCTAGGCACATAGACACAGAGTCAGCCTCATTCCAAATCCTGGCTGTTCGACACAGGCCTCATCACTGCTATTGTTTTCCCTAAATGGCCTTCCATCCAAATATGTTTCCAGAAGCAGTTATTCTCCTTAAATTGCAAAGTAGATACAGGGACAAAATGAGAACACATTCTGTAAACTTTTTTACGTTAAGCTTCTCCCTTCTGTGGCTCATGATGAATTCCAAGACCAAGAATTGATAGGTGTTTAGAGAAAAATCATGCACTATTATTTTTATTCATAGAAAATAAACATCCCAGGCTGGGCTGGAATTATAAAGGCCTTTGTCTGAAGCTCTGCTACATTTAAGGTAAGAGAACCAATAGCCCGCACCCCTAGGACCAATTTGCTTTCACCTCCAGTCCCACAAAATGTCTCTCAGCATCTCCCAAGAGCACTGTTTAAACATTAGGAATGGTAGGCAAGGCTGTGATTTCATCAGATATCAGAGCTGAAAGAAATAATAAAATTTACCTTACTATGTATGATACTATTCATCTGTATACTTCAATTATTATGACTAATATTTCAGAGATGGAAAACTGAGGCTCAGAATACCAAATCTGAGTACCTACTCTGTTCATGGAAATGGACAAACATTTACATTCATTCTCTCCTTTGAGCCTAATTAGCCTAAGATGATCAGAAATGGGGAAACTAAGAGATTAAGTAAAATTTCCCTGTGGTAACAGCTTTAGTAAGTGATAGAGCACAGATTTGGGTCTGTTTTCTTTTTTAGCAGCTCCTTGAAAGCCCTTAGCCCAAGAATGACTGACTGGACTATGAAAGCCCAGCTGCATTGCCTCAAGTTAAGACAAACTCTGTGGTGTAACACCCTCTGAGCACCCTCTGGGATCTGGTGGACGCTGGGACTCTGCCTGAGCTTGCAGCCTTGCTTGGCTGCTCCCCTGAAGTGCTAATAAGTGGCAGGGCTGGGACTCCCACACTGGTCTTCTCCCTTCAAGTCCAGGGTTCTCTCCACCAAAGAAGCCAAACACATCTGTTCTTTCAAACTTCAAAACATACCTAAAGAGTGACACAAATACAAATGTGTGAGGCACTTTTCAAGTCTCTCCTGACACCTTTCTGGTCTCCTAATCTAAAAATGTTTGTTTGGTTAAGCTGCCAAATCCCAGTTACACAGTGGCATGTTATAAGCTGTTTGTTCTATCACAAATTCATGCCTCATTTACTGAAAACTCCTATATATCATTGACATTATTTGGGGAATACTAGAAAGACAGGCTTTTGCTTGATGTTTCTCTTTGCACATAATGAGGTGGTTTTGTTTTGTTTTGTTTTCCCTCAGAACATCCTTACTTGAATCAAGCAGCAGGTAGTAGAGGTGTGAGCCCTGGAGGAGAGAAAGCCCTACCCATCTCTGCAGCAAAATTGCAAGGAAGCTAAGAATTTTTTCCGCTACTCTAGATGTTTCTTTTATCAGCTACCATTCCACTTCTCACACTCTCCAAGTTAGATGTGCTGCGAATTCCTCTCCAAATCAATACACAACTATGAATGACTGGTGGCAGTTTTATGTGTACTCCTAAAGGTCAAGGACTCCAGAGTCAGGGAGGTTTGGGTTCAAATCCTTGATCCACTATTTACTAACTGATTGTCTTCGAGACCCAATTCCCTCCTTTCTAGACGAGAGACAGTGCCCACCTGACAGATGGGTGAGAATTAAATGCTTAGCAAATATAAATTCTAATGAGCTTAGGTCCTGGCACAAAGCAGGGTTTCAAATGTTGGTTCCATCCACCCCATTCCTCATTTTCCCCTGTCCCAGAAACATCTGCATAGTAATTATAATCTTAAGCAGCAGAAGGAAAGCTCAGATGGTTGAGTTTCAGCAGCCACTTACTAGTCAAGGAAGATGTGGGAGTTCTCACAGTCACACCACATAGATGTTTGTTTCCTTCACAGGTGAGACCAGTCAGGGTGTGACTGTTAGTGCTGAACCAAGTGGCCTGTGCCTTACTCCTCATGAGCGGGTTGGTTTATGCTCACCTGAGGCTCTCTGATGGCAAGAAGAAAACCAGGCCAACCTTTCTCCTCAGGTCTCCTTAGCAACAGAAGGATCACATAAGACCCCAAAGCCTCAGACAACCAAAAGAAGATCATCTTTAGACATACGTCTTGGTACATGTGTTCTCTGGATGACCACATAAAAAATGTGAAGGCCTCTCTCCCAGGCAAAGATTATGAGTAGAAACAGAAGGAGGCAATCAGAACCCACAGTGAGTCACAGGGCATTTAACTTGTTTCTGCTTTTGATTTTTATGAAGTGGGGGAAAAGGGAGTTTTACTCTTTCCATCTGTTCCATTACAATAACTGCTCTGTTAACATACTTTTAAAGGTTCCACTTTAAGTCTGGGGCACTTCCTTGATGATGAGGATCCAGATACAATATGCTTGGTTTTCTAAAATAAACCCAGAACAGGATTAGTAATTCCACTAATCCTAAGGAGGTGATGCTTTGGTAAATAACATGGAGAGGGAAGCAGGTGTCACCACTAGAGACAGTTTCTTATACTTTGAATCTTACAAAAACCATAAGGAAACTATAGGGGGTGGGGAAGGGGCAAACTGAAAATAAATTCAAGTCAACGTTCAGAATCAACCAAAAAAGAGAACAGAAGCAACCTCAATAAACTGCAGTAGTGAGTTAGCTGGACTTGGGACTTACTTGTTAGCTATAATTTCTCAAAACAGACATCCTAACTCAGTTGTCTATTTACAAATGTTCTTTCAGGTGACATAGGTGAGAAGGTGAGAGAGAAAACAATGGAGACACAAGTGACCTTGAACTTAAATAATTTCTCCTTCCCATAAGAAAAAGATGACAAGGAGAAATAGTGTTTCCTCTCCCAACTGTAGGTAAATTGGATCTCATTCCTTACAGGTAGCCCCAATCTAGAAGAACAATCTAATGAAAGTACAAAAACATTTTCAAAATGTTCACTGGTGGGTCTGATACAGGTCTGTCTTGTGGACTGATCTCACCAATCTGGTCATACACAACTTTATGTTCTTTATAGTGACTGTCAAAGAAATACAGGATCAGTGAGGATTATCCTCTTGGAAGGAAAGTGAGTCTCAGACCAGAGTCTGCCATGCATATGGATATTCGTTATGTAGATGTTTATTAACAAATAAGGAGAAATGGTCATAAGACCACTCTGGAGGCCTTCTTATTCTAAAACAAGAAGGAGCTCTGACTCTTATGTATAAAAGCTTCACTTGAAGTAGACACACCAAATGACTCAGAGTCATTATTAGGCAACCAGGAATCCTAATCTAGAAGCTACAATCAGTGCTATGGAAGGGAAGGTCTTGGTACCCTTGGAGGGGGTCTACAGGCTGCCCTAGATTATTAGGCTTTTTTTAGGCCAGGCTTGGGAGGCTTTCTCCAATGTTTTAGCCAATCCACATAGCTTTCATCTCACCAGTGAGAAGCCCAGTCTAACATTCATCATTTTATCAAAGAGATAATAACCACTATATTAAATAAATCTGCCATGCCAATAAGAAATCAGCAAAACTTATAAAAAGGGAAAAATGTGTAGAGTATACCAGGAAGCTAGGAAGTATACATAAAGAGTTTAACCTCACTCATACTCATAAACAGGCACATTAAAATAAGGTGCTATTTTGATCTATTAAATTGGCAAATAACATTGTGTGTATTTTGGTATGAGAAACTGAACTTACTAATATACAGCAATTGTTATACACTTTATGAAGCTTATCAATGTGTATCAAAGTATTGTATATATTTTTGACAAAATAATTCCATTTGCAGGAATTTATCCTCACAAAATATATATCAAAACCTAGCTGATAGGATATTTGCTGTAGTTTTATTTGTAATACTGAAACTAAAAATGAACTGAATTTCTAGTAAGAAGAGGTGATGGTCAAATAAATTATGGTAGAGTTTTACATTTAAATTAACTATAGACATCAAGAATCATTTAAAAGTCAGAAAGACCTTTGTAAACTTGACACTCAAGACAATATAAGAAAAAATTATGTAGTCGATTAACTACAGAAAATTGACTACATAAAAATGTAAATGTACTGTATATAAAATAATAAAATAAACATTTTATTCAATAGATATAAGTATATGTGGTCACATTAATGGCAATATTAATGATGATATAGCTATACAGCATAGCAAAGAAATACTAAAAACATATATGAAGACACACTGTGCCTTCCTGAAGGGTACAGTCTCTGGACTTTCTTCAGCTTGTTGTTTTTTTTTTTTTTAAGATTTTATTTATTTATTGACAGAGAGAGAGAGACAGCGAGAGAGGGAACACAAGCAGGGGGGGTGGGAGAGGGAGAAGCAGGCCTCCCACCGAGCAGGGAGCCCCGATATGGGGCGTGACCCCAGCACTCTGGGATCATGACCCGAGGTGAAGGCAGACACCTCATGACTGAGCCACCCAGGGGCCACTTCAGCTTGCTTTTTCAAGCTAAATTCTGTTCTACAGGAAAAAATGAATTTAAAAAGTCATTGGAAAATACATAAATAAAATTTTTAAAAATTTTCTCACCACAAAAAAGAAATGGTAATTATGTGACAGGATGGAATTTTTACCTAATGCTATGGCAATAATCATTTTGCAATCTTTAATGTATCAAATTGACATATTGTACACTTTAAACTTGCAAAATGTCAACTGTATCTCAATAAAGCTGAAAAAAAAAAAGCAAAAAAAAAAAGTCATCATTGGATATGCTGTCATAAACCCATAGGAAAAGTCAAAGTGTTTTTATCATCCAGGTTTCTGTATGTCATTCATTACATGACCCAAATGAGTGAGAAATCCCCAACTCCCAATCACATTAGAGGTTTACTTTGGTGAATTCCTTATGGTAAAATGATCAAGGAAATCTAATTAAAATTGGGATTTTTCTGAAAAGAACTTACCCTAGAGTCTGAATGGGAGAGCAAAGCCATATTTAATGAAAATTGCAAAACATGAAGATTAAAGCAAATTAAAATCAATCAAAGAAAAAATTTGATAGAAAAAACCAAATTCATAGTCAAGAAATCAGGCTGAGTCTAGAGAGAGATTTGAGCTTTGATACCTTAGCCCTGGTATTTACTAAATGCCTGCTTGTGAACAAGTTATTTAGCCTCTCTGGTCCTAAGTTTTCTCATCTACAGGCAAAGGTGTTAATTTAGTGTTAATTTAGCTGAGTGTTAATTTTTTTTTAAAGATTTTATTTATTTATTTATTTGACAGAGAGAGACACAGCGAGAGAGGGAACACAAGCAGGGGGAGTGGGAGAGGGAGAAGCAGGCTTCCCGCTGAGCAGGGAGCCTGATGCGGGGCTCGATCCCAGGACCCTGGGATCATGACCCGAGCCAAAGGCAGACGCTTAACGACTGAGCCACCCAGGCGCCCCTAGCTGAGTGTTAATTTAGCTGAGCTAGAGGCCTAGGCCAGTGTCCCCTTATATCCATGGAGAGAGAATAATGTAATCTCCTGGACCCAAATGGACTTCCTCATGTTAACAATACAACCTTGCTAAGATCTCCAGTTCTCACATGTAAGAAGAAGGGGTTGAACAACATATCATCTCTAAACTCCAGGATGCTCCACCATTGATTTTGCTATTCTGGGCAAATTAATTTCTCCAAGACTCAGTTCCTCAATTACAAAATGGGAGTAATAATTACTTATTTCATAGGGTTGTTATGAGTTTATAAAATGTTTGGAAGAATACTTGGGACAGAGTAACCAGTCAATAAAGATTGTTTTGTATTACTATTAGCATTGTTATTTTTCTTATTACTAAATACTTTATATTTTTGTTGACTTGAGCCCCACATTGTACTTTCAAGTATGGGCTTCAAAACCATTTTTTAAACCTGTTTATCATTTTTATTCTTTAAAAAAAATAAAATCCTTACTCATTTAGGGAAAAGACCAAGAAGGACATGATGTTGCTTAGGTTATTCAAGCATTGGAACCATGTCTTCAGTTTTGTATCTAAAGCCAGGCTCTTAGCCAAGTTTTTCCAAGAGGGAAGATATAGAGCAGGGAAAAGAACTTGGCTCTATTTACATGATACTAAAATAAGAGGCTAGTTCACCTGTTTCATCAAACAACTGCTCCACTCAGAGAGAAACTACACACCCCACTGAGAGAGCTGGTTGTCCAGTCATAATTCATCTGAAGTTTATGAATGATTTTGATGCTGACCATTTTATCTCATAATAAAACCAATTGAGATCTCACCCTCAGATTAGTGAAGACATTCCAGATGTAAAGGCCAAAAGGAAGGGCTGTTCCAATGATGCTTCACCCTGAAGCAATCTTTTATTTCCCACAGCCCACCCATTGTGATATTATTGATTTTTGTTTTCATTAGATCCAGCCCTTTTCTCAAAGAAGACATGGGAACTTTCTCTGTCACTATTTCTGGATGTGGCTTTTGGTTATTTGCAGGAGAAGAGAAAAGAAATGGAGAATGAATGGCACAGGGTCAGGAGAGTATGGCTCTGATGCAACTTCATGGGTTTCCCCTGAGGAAAGCTACCCTCTTTGCGATCTACAGATAACCAATCAGATTCTTTACAAAATGACTAATGAAACTCTGGTGAGAAAAAACCAACCTGTGCATTGGTCATTATAAACATTTCAATGCATTCCCTATATTCTAGGGTTCAGATAAAGGATTAATTATCAGTCCTATCATAACAAATGATTTTTTAAAAGCATGTTTTTTTAAATGAAAAATTTCAACCATACAGAAAATTATAGAGGATAGTGTAATGGATATCCATATACCCACCACTTAGATTTAATATAATGTTTTCCCTCTGCTTCTATTTTTCAAATTTTGAAGTAGTTCAAACATACCAACAAATATAGGATAAATATTAACAAACAGATTTGCAAATAAAGTATGTAAAGGATTTGGAACAAAAGCCTGGCCCATAGAAAAACACTAAGTGCTATTCCCCACACCAAACTTTAACATTTTAACATTTTGCCATAATTGTCTCAGATTTTTTTAAGAAATCAAAATACCAAGACATTTGAGGCCCCCTGTTTATCTCTCTTCAATACCATCCCCTTCTCTCTCTCACTCCCTCTCATGACCCTCCCTCACTTCCTTGCTTCCTCATTCCCTCACTCTCAACCCTTGCACAGAAAAGCACTGCCCTGAATTTTGTGTTGATTATCCCACTTTTTATACTTTTGTATCATATCATCTGGATTATTGTATTCCCAAGCACTATTTAATGTAGTTTTTATTATGTGTGTATATTATATAATTTACTTTTTCACTCAATATATTTTTGAGATTTATTTGTATTGATGTACAACTCTGGTTCATTTGTTTTAACTGCTGTATAGCATTCACTGCATAAGTATTTATTATCCAATTTTTGGTGATCATTGAGATTGTTCCTAGTTTTTTTATTATAAATATTTTGCAACAGCTCCTTACATACATATGCAAGGATTTATTTAAGGCAGTGGCTTAATATACACACGTACCCATGCACATACACACAGTTATATGTATACTGAAATCAAAACTTTACAAAACAACCTTCCGTTGTTTTACTATTTTTATTATTTATCATTTATTGCATTTTATTCTATTCCATTCTATTCTTGTCCATTCCTGTCTAATCTATCCTATTCTAAAAAAAAAGCAAATGTGGGCTGTGATTCACTATGTTGATTTCGTATTTTACTAATGAGTCTAAACTCATAGTTTGAATGATACCACTTTAGGTTGTATACTTGAAGATGGAATTCCTCAGTCATCTAGTACATATTTACTAGTTACTAGCATTGCCCCCCCCAAAAAAAAAAACCACTATTGATCAAGCAAAGCTGTTTCTTAGGCCTAATGTAGTAAGGAAAAACACTACCATAGCACAGTCTTAATAATACCTCAAGATAGGGAAATTAGAAGATGGTATTTATAGTTTTAGGACCTGAGCTGGGTGATTTTAGGGTATATCTTGCATGGCATGGAACTAGTTTGGATTGGGCAGTTTATGACATAAGAGCTTTGAACTGATAGATACCAAGAAGCAAGACTCCTGAAGCAAGTCTTGATGGGCAAGCTGTTAGTCTGAGCTTTTAGCCTCATAGTCTTATTTTCCAGAAGAAAATATTTCTCTGAAGCAAGCAGCTAAGTATTACTTAGCAAACAGCAAAGTAGGCCTGATATCAGACTTACCTAACATAGGGACAGAAAAGTATGTTTGGTGCCTTTGTTGTTTAACACCAGAACAGAGAATTATGTTGGATTTGGTTCTCGCTACACAATACCAAATATTCTTCAAGGTGGTTGTGTCAATTTACATTCCTACCATAATTATATGAGAGCCCATCATTCCACATCCTCACCAAGATTTAGTATTATCTGATTTTTGCTTAATTTTGCCAATGTGATAAATATGAAATATCTCATTGTCATTTTATTCTAAATTTCCTTGATCATTAGCAAGATATAACATCTTTCTATGTGACTAGTAGCCATTTGGATTTCTTCTTTGTGAACAGCCTATTCATATCCTTTGTCAATTTTTCTATTGTTTGTGTAACTTTTTCTTATTGTGTTGTTCTTATATATATTCTGAATAATAATATTTTGATGAGCATAATCAACAAGCATTTCAAATATCTTCTCCAAGTTTGTGCTTTGTATTTATCCTAATATTTGATGTCTTTTTTAAGCAGTTTTAAAATTAAATGTAGGAAAATTAATAATTTTTTAAAAAGATTTTATTTCTTTATTTGACAGAGAGAGAGAGAGCAAGCAGGCAGAGGGAGAGGGAGAAACAGGCTCTCCACTGAGCAGGGAGCCCGACGCAGGGCTCGATCCCAGGACCCTGGGATCATGACCTGAGCGGAAGGCAGACGCTTAACCGACTGAGCTACCCAGGCATCCCGGAAAATTAATAATTTTTATGTTTTGTGCCTTCTGGTTTATTCTTCAAAAATTCTTAAAATATTTTACTTTATTTTTGCTTAGTTAAAAATATTCATATCTTCATTTCATATTTGTATCTGTAAACTGTCTTGAATTAATTTTTCTGTATTGTAAGAGAATATTTTATTCAAATATCATCATAATAATACTTCTATTTAAAAAAATCCCCAAATCAGTGGACTGTAATAGAAAGCAATTATTTACATATCATGCATCTTTGAGTTCATTATAGTTTGGCTAATCTCAGCTGGGTTCAGCTGGGTTTGGTTCCAAGCTGTGAATTCAGGTCAAGTTTGCTTCACACACATGTTACATAATTCTGGAACCAGTGGGCTACCTGGGGCAATGGCAAAAGTGAAAGGGATCAAGCGCAACCTTGCTTGAACGTTTCAAGTCCCTAATCATGTGACATCTATTAATATTCTAATGGCCATAGCAAGGCACATGCCAAGCTCAGAATCCTTGAGATGGGAAAATGTACTCTGCCTCTAGATGAAGGAACTGCAAAGTCTCATGACAGTGGGTGTGGATGCATGGAGGGGTCAAACATTAGGAACAATAATGAAATCTACCACAGGCCACCCTCTTGGTTATAATTATTACATTTCCACCATGCACAAAGTTCACTCAACCCTTCCCTATCACACCCAGAAAAACTCATCCAATAAAGGCACTGAGTTATAAATCCAGGACCTTATTATCTGTGTCACATTTAGATGCAACTCCAGTACTAAACAGACAAGTTATCTGCCTCCCACTCACTCAACATACAATGATGAAACATGTACCAGATAACTGCACCAAACTCTTCCGTTCAAAAGAAGAAATGAGAAGAGACACACATCAGTCAATGGCCCCTAGCAAGTTTGCATCCCATTAAGCAAATGTTGCCAGGTCCATTTTCCTTGTGGCTAGGAAATATATCTTGATCAATATATCCAGTTTCAAATACTAGGGATGGCTCCCTAGTCCATTTTTCCCTATGGTGACTGGTTCAGCCCTCTCCTGTGTCCTCTTTCCACTATCTTCCTCAATCACTTCTGCAGAGGACATTGGAGAATATTTCTGCCTTGGTTACTAATCAGATTTATTGGCCTGCTTCCTGGCTGTAGAAAATTGGAGTCCATGCTTTTTTTTTTTCCATCTAAATTAATCTCAGTCTCTCTCTCTCTTTTTTTAGAGAGAGAGCTCACACGCAAGGGGAGGAGGTCCAGAGGAAGAAGGAGAGAGAGAATCCCAAGCAGGCTCCATGCACTGAGCATGGAGCCTGACACAGGGCTCAATCTCATGACCCTGAGATCATGACTTGAGCCAAAATCAAGAGTTGGATGCTTAACCAACTGAGCCACCAAGGTACCCCAATCTCAGTCTCTTTTAATCTCAGGCTGATGACATTTTTGCCAAAGCAACGCTCTCATAAAATTTTGTGGTTTTCTATGTGTTTTATTTTAGTTACTCTCATGTACTAAAAGCTATATTCATAATTCTTTTTGAGACTTTCCCGATTTTCTTTAGACTTAAAATTACAGAGAGTTTGGGCATATCAGTCTTCTTTGGGACTGTATACTTCATCTGTCTGGAAAGACTTTTGTCTGGTAGAGAAGAATTTTGTCAGAAGTCTTAACAAAAAATCTAACAGCCAAAATTTTAATATGGCCTTTACCCTGAGACTATGTCTTTCATTCTTTAAAAAAACATAGTCTATTGTTAATTAAAATTACTCATATATTTTATCAGTTTTGCCCTATTTTTGTATCATGTGGTTTCTCTGGTTTAATAGTACTTTTAGTGAGGGCTAAGGGCAGTAAACTCTTGACTTTGTACAAATGAAAACGTTTTTGGTTTGATGTCATTATTTTGCCTTTGCTCTTAAGTGACAGTTCGTTTGGATATACAATTATAGATTCCAAGTTTTTTTCCTTCCGTATTTTGAAGCTATCATCCTATTGTATTTTGGTCTCTATTGTTGCCAATAAGAAATCTGTTTAAGTGTGAAAGTTTTACTTTATAAGTGATCTGCCTTTTCCTCTCCGGTAACTTTTTTTTAAAAATTTAATTTAATTTTATTATGTTATGTTAGTCACCATACAGTACATCATTAGTTTTTGATGTAGTGTTCCATGATTCATTGTTTTCGTATAACATCCAGTGCTCCATGCAATACGTGCCCTCCTTAATACCCATCACCAGGCTAACCCATCCCCCCACTCCTCTCCCCTCTAAAACCCTCAGTTGGTTTCTTGGAGTCCATAGTCTCTCATGGTACTTTCAAGGGTTTCTCTATACCTTTCATATTCTGCAGTTTCACAAGAATGTAACTTGATGTGGATTAATTTTATCCATCTTGATACTCAGGATGTATTTTCAATCTAAAGATTCGTATTTCTTTTTAATTCTGGAAAAATACAGCTATTACCTCTTCAGACATTACTTCCCTTCTTCCGTTTATTTTATTTTTCTCTTTTGAAAGGTCTACTAGATGCATGCTGGAGCCTCTTCATCTATCCGCCTCAGTTCTTTACTGTTCATTCACATTTTCATCTTGTTCTTTCCTCATCTTCATGTTAAATGATGTCCTCCGTACTAGCTTATTCTATGTCTATGGTTTGCAGTTTAACCAGTTTATTGAATGTTTGAAAATCAATGACTATACTTTTTCATCCCAAGATTTCTAAAATTAGAAATTCTTCCCACATTCATTTCTTCTTATTTAATTTCTCTTTTTGAATCATAAACTTTTGCTGATTTTAAAAGGGAATACTTCTTTCACTTACTACCAGAGTACGCTGTATAATTATCTTAAAGTCATTGTCAAACTGTTACATAAAATTAATTTCGACCAAAGTGAATTAATGTTCTGATCAGAGTGTTTCCCTTTCTCCACATCCTCGCCAACATTTGTTGTTCCCTGTCTTGTTAATTTTTGCCATTCTAATTGGTGTAAGGTGGTATCTCATTGTGGTTTTGATTTGCACTTCCCTGATGGCAAGGGATGTGGAGCATTTTTTCATGTGTCTGTTAGCCATTTGTATGTCTTCTTTGGAGAAGTGTCCATGTCTTCTGCCCATTTCTTGACTGGATTGTTTGTTTTTTGGCGTGTTTTTTGAGAAGTTCTTTGCAGATCTTGGATATCAGCCCTTTATCTGTTATGTCATTTGCATATATCTTCTCCCATTCCATAGGTTGCCTTTTAGTTTTGTTGACTGTTTCCTTTGCCGTGCAGAAGCTTTTTATCTTGATGAAGTCCCAATAACTCATTTTTGCTTTTGTTTCCCTTTAGAGATGTGTCTTGGAATAAGTTACTGTGGCCAAGGTCGAAGAGGTTACTGCCTGTGTTCTTCTCTAGGATTTTGATGGATTCCTGTCTCACATTTAGGTCTTTCATCCATTTTGAGTTTATCTTTGAGTATGGTATAAGAGAATGGTCTAGTTCCATTCTTCTGCATGTGGCTGTCTAGTTTTCCCAGCACCATTTATTGAAGAGACTGTCTTTTTTCCATTGGATGTTCTTTCCTGTTTTGTCGAAGTTAGTTGACCATATAGTTGACCATATAGTTCTGGGCTCTCTGTTCTGTTCCACTGATATATGCGTCTGTTTTTGTGCCAGTACCATGCTGTCTTGATGATCACAGCTTTGTAATGGAGCTTTAAGTCAGGCATTTTGATGTCCCCAGATTTGGTTTTCTTTTTCAACATTCCCCTGGCAATTTGGGGTCTTTTCTGGTTCCATACAAATTTTAGGGTTGTTTGTTCCAGCTCTGTGAAAAATGTCAATGATATTTTGATAAGGATTGCATTGAATGTGTAGATTGCTTTGGATAGCATAGACATTTTAACAATGTTTATTCTTCCAATCCATGAGCATGGAATGCTTTTCCATCTCTTTGTGTCTTCCTCAATTTCTTTCATAAGTGTTCTGTAGTTTCTAGAGTACAGATCCTTTACCTCTTTGCTTAGGTTTATTCTTAGGTATCTTATGGTTTTTGGTGCAATTGTAAATGGGATCGATTTCTTAATTTCGCTTTCTTCAGACATATTGCTAGTGTATAAAAATGCAACTGATTTCTGTGCATTGATTTTGTATCCTGCCATGTTGCTGAATTGCTGTATGAGTTTTAGAAATTTTGGGGTGGGGTCTTTTGGGTTTTCCACATAAAATATCATGTAATCTGCAAAGAGACAGAGAGTTTGACTTCTTCTTTGCCAATCTGAATGATTATTTCTTTTTGTTGTCTGATTGTTGAGGCCAGAACTTCTAGTCCTAGTTGTTAGTGTAATTTTAAATAGAGATTTTTGTATATGTCTTTTTACTTTCTATCTTCTGGCTAAACTCCAGAGTGAATACAAAGAATAAGTTATTACTGAGGATATCACTACCCTTCTTTAGAAATTTTGCAACTGCCCCCACTTATCCATGGGGCTTGCCATAATGACATTTGGTGGCATTATGAGGGAATCTCCATTGTGTAGAATGTAAAGATGTCTCATCCAGTGACTAATCACACTAAGCCATGGGCACTGTGTTTTAGTGTGTGCACTGTTAGACTCTGTCCATATCTTCCAGCAATGACTATATCCTGCTAACACCTGTAGACCCAAGTTGGTCAAATATTTTTTTTCTACCTTCTTTTATAAGTACAATGTGGTTTTAAGCAGCTTATAGCTCAGTGCTCCCCTGTCCTACATGGTAATTTTAGTCCTCTGTACCTGCAGGAGACTAATTCCTACTATCACTATTTGCTTCTGACTCAGAGCCTAGCACATCTGTGGCTTCCAGCCTTACTCACAGCTTTATGTATCAGCTCTGTTCCTGGTCACAGAGATGCCTTTCTTGTTTCTAAGGCCACCTGTATTGTTTTGGTTTGCTACTTTACACACCATTGCTGTGTGCTTGGACTGGAGGGTTATGTTTCGAATCCACTGAAGAAAATTTGACCAGAGGTTCATAACATTTGGTTTTCATAGAAAAATTCTAGCATTTATATTTTTTATTCAAATGCCTTCCTTAATGGCTACAAGCTACCTAACTTGTCTGAATATTGTTTGGGGGAATTTTTTAAAAGGGAAAAGGTAAAGAAAAACACATAGCAAATAAGTAGAGCAATAAGTTCATAGGTGAGTACAAGCGATCCAGTAACTTGTGAATTTAATATTTATCTCAAGGACATTGAGTTCTACTCACAGGTGTATTCCGGGAGGCCCTATTATCTCTGGAGCCTGCCAACTGGAGCATTAGCATGATAAATATGATAATATAATATTTACTGCTTTTCCTTAATTGTATGTCTTTGAAAGAACTGGGACACTGTATGGGAAGATCACTGTTTATTCCTCAAGCATATAGGTAGAATGGCTTAACTTCGTTCCACGTCCTTTCTAAGAATTCTTTAATGAGGTCGCACACCCTTCCACTCTGTTTCCAATGTTCTATTCTCATTTGCAAGGAAACTGTGTATGTCAGGGGCCGAGTCTAGGCTAGACAAGGACTCTCTCTGAACATCTTGTTGTTCCCTGGGCTAATTTTTAGGCCCTGAGATGAACTAGATATCTTTTCCTCAAATCATTGTTAGATAAGGAGGAAAAAAAAACATTGTACAAAAGTAGACCAATCACCTGAATTTAATGTATGCATCAACTTTTGTCTACATTAAGGATCTCCACCCCATAAATGTTCTGTTCTAATTCTTCCTTCCCTTTCCACTTCTGTCCTCCCTCCTTCTTTTTTAGACTTGGATCACTTGACTGTCTACTAATTGCAGAGAAAAACCATTACGTCTCCCCTGAACTATTGCAAAATCCCTATAAGTAGTCTGTCCACTTAAACTTTTAAACAATTCATTTCCTCAAGAGAAACTAAAATGATTTTCTTAAAAATAGTTTTAAAAGCAAAGTGATAGATAAAAAAATTTAAAAATAAAACAGTACCAAAAGATACACAATTAAAGCCAATATTTTCCACCTTCACTTCTCGTCTCCCTCAGTACCACTCTATAAGAATAATTTCTATTTTTAGAGCTTATATTGGTTATCTCAGTGATTTTAAATATATGCTTTATAAGAATATAAAATCATCAATTAAGCATTATCATTCTGCCATTGACCTTTTAAAAAAGATTTATTTATTTGAGAGAGAGAGTGAGCAGGGGGGAAGAGGGGAGGAGCAGAGGGAGAGGAAGAAGGAGAGAAGACTCCTGGCTAAGCACAGAGCTGGATGCTGGGCTCAATCCCATGACCCCAAAATCATGACCTGAGCTGAAATCAACAGATGCCCAAATGACTGAGCCACCCAGGTACTCCTCAAACAGTATTCTTAAATCCTTACTTCTGTATCCAGTCACCATAGGCCAAGACTACCCAGTAGAACGTCCTGATAATAGAAATGTTCATATATATTCTACTCAATATGGTAGTCAACTACTCACAGTGAGTACTTGAAATTCGGCAAGTGCAACTGAGGAAAAACAGAATTTTAAATTATATTTGATTTTAATTAAAAACAGCCACATGTGCTATGGTGAGCGCTGTGAATTGTGTAAGACTGTTGAATCACAGACCTGTACCTCTGAAACAAATAATACATTATATGTTAAAAAAAAAAAAAAAGAAGAAGAAGAAGAGAGTAGGAAGGGTAAAATGAAGGGGGGAAATCGGAGGGGGAGATGAACCATGAGAGACTATGGACTCTGAGAAACAAACTGAGGGTTCTAGAGGGGAGGGGGGTGGGAGGATGGGTTAGCCTGGTGATGGGTATTAAAGAGTGCACGTTCTGCATGGAGCATTGGGTGTTATACGCAAACAATGAATCATGGAATTCTACATCAAAAACTAATGATGTAATGTATGATGATTAACATAACATAATAAAAAAATTAATGATGTATGGTGATTAACAAAACATAATAAAATTTTTAAAAAATAAAAATTAAACAGCCACATGTGGCTAGTGGTAACTGTACTGGATAGAGCAACTACAGGTAGATAATATCTTTCAATTAGCTACAGGTTTTCTGGGCAAGGATATTAGCTCCCTTCATTTCTTTTCACCTCTTCTCATCCTTCCCTCTCACAACTTCAGTTATCTGTGGTTTTATATTTATATTGCCCAGATTTGTAATATTGGCATGTTATTTGTAAGTATAGTTAAACCTTCTATGATACGTCTAAGGTTAATCCTAATGCTGAAAATCTGAAAACTATATTTATATCTGTGATTCAGCTCCCTTCATAGATCTCTTCATGATTTTAACTTTTTTTGTTGATTAATTTATTGTTTGTCTCTTTTAAGTCTGATGAAGGGTAGAATCTTGCCCACCTTGCTCAGTATTATAATCCGAGAGCCTAATACAGGATTAATAGAGAGCCTAATAGATGTCTCATAAATGTTGAATGGATGATCATGTTTCATTTGTTGTAAGCTCGGTAATGCTCCTTGAAGGAATAAGTGTTGATAAACAATATTTTCCTTATCATTTCAGGCAACTATTATTACTTCATAAAATGTTTTATTTTTTTCTTCTTCATACTTAATCTATAATAGTGTTTGCAAACCTTTTTTGATGTGAAAATTCCTCTGCTAGTAATATATAATCTAAGAGATTAAATGAAAATGATTGAAAAATCATGTTGTTATTTTTGTATGGTGCATGATGATGTGATTTTAAGTAAGTGTACTTCATTTTTATCAGTAGACCATTAATTATTATACTATAAAACTCATTTTAATAACTGCTTATGACAGACATAATATATAAGGATATATAAGGATTGTGTATATATAACACCATCAGTGCAAAATTTTTTTTTCAGGAATGGGTGAGATGGTGAGGATAATGATGATTCCTTATATGTATAACATTTAAAGATTAATTTTCACTTAAGTGATGCATATTCTTTAAGCCAGTTTTGTAAAATAAAATGTCATTTGATAGTATGTTTTATTTTTTTAATTTTTAAAAAGATTTATTTATCTTAGAGAGAGTGTGTGTGTGCACACATGGAGTGAAGGGCAGAGGGAGAGGGAGAGAGAGAATCTTCAAGCAGACTCACTGCTGAGTGCCGAGCCCAGTGAGTGGCTTGATCCTAGGACCCTGAGATCATGACCTGAGTTGCAATCAAGAGCCAGACACTTAACTGACTGAACCACCCAGGCATTTCTTTATAGTGTATGTTTTAAAAAATAACATATAATGGTGTATTTGAATTTGGGCTGAAGGCATATTTAAATGTAAGTTGAAATTTAACAATATATTAAAGTTTCAAAACTTCATGGGGAAAATGCTTTCATGTTTTCTATTTTAATTATTTGCATTTTACATTTTGAACATCAATTGGTGTGTGTGTGTGTGTGTACATACAACATACATGTAAGTCTTTCAAATGTTAAGAGAAGTTTCAGGATGGAATTTATAGGTAATCTTTTGTAACTAATGGATTTTAGGAATGGGTAATGTTCACTGCCAATAAATGAGAAGCAATTTTTTAAAATAATTGCCACATAATTTTTTTCTATTTAGCACTTGATTTTGAAATTCCAGATGTCCTACATAGGGATTCTTGATTTGAAAAATGAAACTACAAACCTGGTAAACAGTGTATGGGGGCAGAATTTCATAATTACTATTCTTTCAATTTATATTATTAATTAACTATTTTGAATATCAGAATTCTATCTGCTTTCCTATCTTTAACCAATGCTTTATGATTAAGAGTCATAATGTTCAAAACCATCAGAGCTAGCATGCTGAAGAAAGTAACAAACAAGTCAGGAACCCTCCTTCCTGATCACCTTTGACCACGGCCCATACTCAATATTCAAGACATCTGAAGCTATAATAGTAAAAGGAAAAAATGCTAAATTAATTATTTTACTTATTGATTTAAAAACTGAAAAGAAGATGCCATTGTTGAAAATGTTAGTCTCTGGGAATATCTTTCTAAACTCTGGGGATTTCTGAATCATAAGTGGGAGCTACTATGATCATGATCTATCATTAATTTAAAAAGCTGACTCCTTTATTCATTAAATATAAATGACACTATAGAGGACACAATTCTGTATCATAAGATGGACCATACTAAACATGAGCCCAGTTAGTATTAGTAACTAAATCATATACCTTCAAGGACTGGCACCATTTTGATCCAGAGTCACAATAATTCCCTCCTTATCTCTATTTCTTTGCATGCATGAATCCTGAAGTTTCACTGCAAAATGGCAGCTGGTACTGCTGTCTTGCCCTGTGTAAACACCTTAGAGGTTCAGAGACTGAACCTCTAAGTTATGCTAGCATGTCACCCACATGTTTAGGTAACCACCCTATTTTCATATAGCCTTACCTGTCATTAAGAGAAATCACACCAGTAGGTTTGACTGAACATTTATTTGAGCAGCAGGCAGAGTATTCCACCTTCCTCTCTTCGATTCCTGTTTTCTCTAGCCTTCATTCTAAACACAGAACCACACTGCAAAGTACCAGGCCATTTCTATTCTGCTCAGATTTATCTAAACTTATTTACCCTGAGTAACTGACCTCTTTGATCCTGTGTGTTCTCAACCAGAGGCGCTGTGGCAAGCCAAATCTTGCTAGGGTGATAATGCATAATAACATCTGATTGTGCTGCTCCTAAAGCACTACATGTATGGTAACAATTTCACTCTTAAAACAGGCAAGAGAGACAGCTCCTGCTCCACAGAAAGAGAGAGCTCCTGCTCTCAGTGTGTGCTAGGTAAGAAAACTAGTAACGTATAAGCACTGTCTCTGCTTGCTCTCTCCTTCTAGGAAACTTCTCTGCCTCTCTCTCCTTCCCAACGCCCCTCCCCCCCTCATAAATTCATCCTCAGCTTGATAGGTCTGAGAAATTCCCAGAGAAAAGATATGATTTCTGTTGAGGACAAAGGATCTTGTAGATATGTGAAGGTGATGAAATATAATCCTTGACCATTGTAATGGGTTGAATAGTATCCCCCCTCCAATTCAAGTCCATCTGAAACCTTAAAATGTGACCTTATTTGGAGACAGGGTCTTTACAGATATAATTAATCAAGGATGGAGATGAGATTACATTGGATCGCACTGGAATAGTGTGGGCTCTAAATGTAGTGACTGGTGTCCATGTAAGAAAAGGAGAAGACATAGAAACACACAAAGAGAAGAAGGCCATGTGGAGACAGAGGCAGATACAGCTACAAGAAACACCAAGGATTGCCAAGAGCCACTAGAAGCTAGAAAGAGGCAAAAAGGGATTCTTCCCTAGAGCCTGTAGAGGAAACATGGCTCTGACCATCCTTTGATTTCATACTTCTAGCTTCCAGAACTCTTAAATAATGCATATCTGTTATCTTACATTTGTGTTAATTTGTCACAGCAACTCTAGGAAATTGACACAATCACCTAACCCCTCCTCTGGAGTTTTGGACACTGCTCTCCTCTAACATTCCACCTGCCTCTGCAATTACCCTTCATTCTCTTCTGTCATCCTTTTCCTCTGCCCACTGCTTAAATTATGGCATTCCCCAGAATTCTGTCCTTGGCCATTTTCTCATTTCAAAGTGCCTGGGCAATCTTGTTCAATTTCATGGTTTTAATTATCACTCTGCCAATAACTCACAAACACAAAACTCCAATCAGAATTCTCTCTTGAGATTTACTTTTAATATCCTACTTGATAACAAAAACCAATGTCAAAAGGCACAGGTTCAAAAATTAATTCACTTTTTAAACCCCTTTTCCATACATTCTTCTCCTCTTTCATCTCTCCTACTCCCTCCTCATCCTTTATTCCCTATTTATTTTCATGCACCATATTGGTCTAATGACAAAAGCCAGAAATCTTGAGTCATCTAAGAAGTCCCATGTTCCACTCCCAACAGCCAGTATTTTAGCAAGCCATTTGTTTGTCACGTTAAGTTCCCCTGAATTAACTATTTTCCTAAAGCAGGTTCTCATCAACTTTTAATCTTATCTACTTGGAGTAGGTTTCTGTTGATCTCACTGCTTTCCAAACCATTCTACAGTATTGCAGTCACCATAATATCTCTAACATCCAACTATGATAGCATCACTCCCCTGCTTAGAATCCTTCAAGGATTCTGAAATGCCAAAAGGTAGAGTCTCCTTAGAATGGCTTGACTATCTTCATGTCCCATTATTTCCCCAAGCTCCCAATATGGATTTTAGTCATATGAACAACCTGCCATTCTCTAACTATATGCCACACTTTCCAACATTCCCGTGGCTCTGTCCATTCTGTTCTCTTTAAAATACCCTTCCAGGGCGCCTGGGTGGCTCAGTTGGTTAAGCGACTGCCTTCGGCTCAGGTCATGATCCTGGAGTCCCGGGATCGAGTCCCACGTCGGGCTCCCTGCTCAGCAGGGAGTCTGCCTCTCTCTCTGACCCTCCCCCCTCTCATGTTCTCTATCTCATTCTCTCTCTCAAATAAATAAATAAAATCTTTAAAAAATAAATAAATAAAAATAAAAATAAAATACCCTTCCATGAGAGACTCTTAACTATAGGAAACAAACTGAGGGTTGCTGGAAGGGAGGTGGGTGGGGGGATGGGGTAATTCAGTGATAGGCATTAAGGAGGGCATGTGATGTGATAAGCATTGGGTGTTATACACAACTGATGAATTATTGAACTCTACATCTGAAACTAATGAGGTACTATATGTTGACTAATTGAATTTAAATAAAAAATTTCAAAAATATAATACCCTTTCTCTTTACCACATTTATGTGGCTCACTGGGAGACTCTTGATATCTCCCACAAGACTTCTGAGTCTCCAATCTGTTTTAAATGCCCCTCTGCTGGGTCATCATCGCTCCCTCCAGAAGCACTTTCATCACTTACTATTGGTAGTTTTCATTGAGAAGTCTCACGCAACAGTAAGTCCATGAGACAGGGACAGTGCTCACTTTATAGCCAATAACTATTTATAAACAATTCTAGCTTCCAGAACTCTGCTAATTTATAGTCAATTTATAGCCAATAACTATTTTAGAAATTATGAAAAATAAAGCTTATATATTAAAAAATTTAACAAATATACAATATGTGTGTCTGTGTCAATGGATTTTATTTAAATGTAATGATTTTAAAGGAAGCAGTTAAGATCAAAGTTGTGTGACTGGGATGAATACTGAGAAGAGATAAGACCTGAAGAAAGTCTTAAAGAAACAGTGGGACTTACATAATTAGCCTGTGATATTCCAGACAAAATTAAAAAAGCAAGAACATTTTTGGCATTGGGATTCAATAAACTGATGGGTTTAACAGCAATTTGGCAGATAGTTTTGTTACCTTGACACCAGTGATGTTGACTGGCTCCACCGAAGTGCCAGGCTGGTATGGCCTAATGCAGTTGCTGAGTCCATGAATGGAGGTGTTGTCCCTGGAGTACTTTTGGTTACAGAAGAAGTCTAAAAAAATAAAGAAAAGTAAACCATCTTCCCAGCGTCCTGGATAATGTTCAGATGAGTCAGGATCCTAAGTCATGATTTCAAATGAAACAGGTAGCTGTATGGGACATTCAAGCTATTCCTTAGCATGTTAAATTGCTTCATCCATGAGCCATGGGAAATCAAAGTCAATTAGTATCAGCTGAAAAAGGGACTTGGGAATTTTCTCTGGTGGTTTAACTCGGGTTCCCAAATAGCAGTACTTCAGGTTTTTGCATCCAATTTCATACTTTACTTCCTACGTTAAGCCTCAAATAGAGCAAAATTTGAATTTCTTTGGACAAAACTGACCAAAACATCCAGTTGTTTGCTGTTGCTTCTCTTATAAAAAAAAAAAAAGCTGTATTTGGAAGCAAACTTGTCAAAAGGATTCTGTTAGATGGTCTATTGGATGCCATTTAAAGATGGGTATTGTTAAAAGTATGATATTGTCTTGGACTCCTCTCAAGGAACCATCGGATTCAATTATACTTATTTGTACCTTATACATAGCCCTTTTGTTTGAGTAAGGTTATAGCAAGATTCTGAAGATTTAGGATATGAACAAGGTAATTATCATAAAATTTGCATTTTATGTAAGATAGACTCAAAGGAACACATGTTAAATTACTAAGAGAAGTTGGTAAGGTTGAAGTAGGTTAATTCCCCAATGAATACATTCTGTAAGGATTTCCATGAATGGGCTAAGAGATATTAGATGGGCATAACTTTCAACAAGGAGAACACAGGCCAAGGAATGAAGCAAAAAGGAATTTTTTTTAAAGATTTTATTTATTTATTCAACAGAGAGAGAGATAGTGAAAGCAGGAACACAAGCAGGGGGTGTGGGAGAGGGAGAAGCAGGCTTCCCGAGGAGCAGGGAGCCTGATGTGGGGCTGGATCCCAGGACCCTGGGATCATGACCTGAGCCAAAGGCAGATGCTTAATGACTGAGCCACCCAGGCACCCTGCAAAAAGGAATTTTGCTTCATTTTCCTTTTAATTTTTTTCTGCCTAGAAACGCTGAGTCTTCTATTTTTTAAAGACCACATGCTGATTATCTATATAAGGATTAAGCCAATAGTTCTCATTCTTACTGTAAATATTAGGACCTATAGGAAACAAACTGAGGGTTCTAGAGGGGAGGGGGGTGGGGGAATGGGTTAGCCTGGTGATGGGTATTAAAGAGGGCACGTACTGAATGGAGCACTGGGTGTTATATGCAAACAGTGAATCATGGAACACTATATCAAAAACTAATGATGTAATGTATGGTGATTAACATAATAAAATAAAAATTTAAAAAATTTAAAAAAAGAATTTAGTCTGGTCAATTAACCAACTTAAAGTCATTTTCATCCTTGGTTTTCTAATAAGTACCAGCTACAATTCAATCCAGTTGGTCTCAAAGGAAACAACCAATAGACTTTGGTCTGATGGAATTCTGGGGGGAAATATTTGATATGTTCCAAGGGAACTAGGAGGAAGATAGTTATTTTCAGCTACTCAGATATGATGTGTTTCTTACCAATAATTTTGCTGCTGGTGAAAGACTCTTCTGCAACTTAAGTTCAATACTTCTACTTTTATGGGTAATTATTATGTATGGTTGCAGGATGCTTGTCCCTAAGCTGTTAGTATCACATCTCAGCACTCCTCATGGACTCTCATGTACCACTTCCCTTGAAGCTTTTCATCTAATATCATGTCAGCTCTCTTCCCATTCTTCCATCCAACCTCCCTACCACTTACCTATACCACACTTCCCAGTGGAATCTAGGATTCATAGTTCTCTAACCATCTCTGTAGTTCTACTTCATCTATCATTATTCCCACTTTTCAAAAAAAAGAAACTGATCTTGAACATCTCTCTACTTTAAGGCAGAAAAGACTGAAGAAACACTAGACTTCCAATGGTTACACTGTTAAATCATGAGAAGGAGATTTTTGACATTTTCCCTCAGTTTTATAAAATTATCAAATTGTTTAAATCCTCATAATGTCAGAAAAATCAAAGCAGAACTCATATCAGGTTGCCATTTTTACTATACTTGAGTCTTTTGTTCTCATGCAGAAAATTCTTTTTCCATGGGATCATGTGGGGGAAAGGTCACTGGCTAGCAAAACCCAGACTGTTGCCAATACCTTGAGTTCCAATTATTTTTAACCACTGGGAGTGGGTGGGGGAGACTCAGTGTAGGCATCAATTATGACGGATCAGACTACAAATACTTGGCTGTTCTTACTGTTTTCATCAAAAGAAAGTCTGAACACACAGCATGGTGCAAAGAAGGAGACAGACTTCTGGGAAGAGGGAGCATAGAAAGTTAGCTCTAAAAATAATAACACTATCAATATATAAAGCTTTAGTTTATTTTTCTTCTCTGAAAACATAAAGGACATTTAATAAATGTTTTCTAACTGACTCATATAAGCAATTACCCTGAGATTAATAAGTATCTCCTATAATGCCAGCTCCCTATTGCTTTTTTTTTTTTTTTTTAAGATTTTATTTATTTATTTGACAGAGAGAGGCACAGCGAGAGAGGGAACACAAGCAGGGGGAGTGGGAGAGGGAGAAGCAGGCTTCCCACTGAGCAGGGAGCCCGATGTGGGGCTCGATCCCAGGACCCTGAGATCATGACCTGAGCCGAAGGCAGACGCTTAACGACTGAGCCACACAGGCGCCCCTCCCTATTGCTTTTTAATGTCATAAGAGGATGTTTATCCATTCAACAAGTACATTTTGGATACCCATCACATTTTAGACCTTTTGTAGGCATATGTAAAGACTGCCCAAATGGCAGCGGAATAAAGAATGAAGGAGAACCCCAGACACAAAGGAACACATTAAGTTTCTATAAATTTGTAAGCTCAGAAAGGAAATTTTTTAAATTACAGTTTTAGTTTTGGATACTTTTTGTAGTGGGAAACAAATAAGTTTGAGAAAGAAAAACTGGAGGAAGACTTGAAAAATTGGAGTTGATTTTATTTATCATCTTATGTAGATGAAAACCATTTTTGTTGAAGATAACAGAAGTGTTACTTGATTTGCTCATTGATGATCATATCCTGTGAAGGCACAGAATAAGATTTGAGAAATTTATTTGTGCAGAGAATTCTGACCCACTCACAATGAAAAATTCCAGTTGAGGACAATTTTATGATCTGCCAGGAAATGAAGCAAAATATGTGGGACACAGGATGAGTCAAGACGGAAGGATAAACTTTAGTTTCTTTTCCTTGCAAATGTTGAAGTGCTCTTCTGTTGGGAGTTTATTTTCCTCTTCTCTTGAGTCGTAATACCAAGGTTTGACTAAGATTAAGAAACAATAATCTAACTGATACCAACATTTTTACCCCCTATATCCTGTAATATACTTTCCTATGACAATAATCAAAGATATACAATCACAGGAGGAGTCTAAGAAACAAGTGATAGCCTTAGGAAGCTGAATTGAAGACTTTTCTTTTTTTAAGATTTTATTTATTTATTTGACAGAGAGAGAGAGAGACAGAGACAGTGAGAGAGGGAACACAAGCAGGGGGAGTGGGAGAGGGAGAAGCAAGCTTCCCGCGGAGCAAGGAGCCCGATGTGGGGCTCAATCCCAGGACCCTGGGATCATGACCTGAGCCGAAGGCAGACACTTAATGACTGAGCCACCCAGGTGCCC
The DNA here is from genome assembly GCF_002201575.2 of Neomonachus schauinslandi. Taxonomy (NCBI): domain Eukaryota; kingdom Metazoa; phylum Chordata; class Mammalia; order Carnivora; family Phocidae; genus Neomonachus; species Neomonachus schauinslandi. Next base: position 80,199,721 of record NC_058411.1, read on the forward strand.
CTGAATTGAAGACTTTGAAAAGAAAGGTTCACTAGAGATAAACACTTTGGTTCCCAGGCTTCACTACTGTCCATGATAATCATGTTTCTGCAGTTGTAAGACGTTTCTCATTTGCTAACACTCTGAATACTCTACTATAAAACCTGGAATTGTTTTTTATTTCTATCAAGTATTGGGGGTATTTTATCCATTCCACATTTTCTGAAAGGAAAGACTCCTTTTATGAAATTCAGCTAAGAACTCTGGTGTGCCAGGGAGTGGAGCTGTGCATAAGATGAGGAAACTCTACAAGAAAGATCCTAGGGAAGGACCCAAGAAGTGAACAGAGATGCATGGGGTGGTTAAGATGACCCAGCCCCTTTTCGGTTCCTAGCGGGACATGAAGGATCTAGCAACCAGATCTCAAAAAAAAAAAAAAAAAAAGGCAGAAGAAAGAAAAATCCATGGCATTGCTAGCCACTTTGATCCTAGATCCTGAGAAGTTAGCTAGTGCTCATTTTCCCCATTTTATAAGTGAAAAAACATGAATACTTCACTGGCTTTGGTTTCCCAACATTTCTCCTTTCTGAAGAAGGAGTCAAGCCTGCCAGGAAGTTATTGGGTTGGTCCAATGACCTATTAGACTACAGTCTTTTTTTAGAGCCCTTTAAAAAGTGACAGAGAATTCAAAGTTACCAAAAGCACAGATTATGTGCACACGTGGAATCACTCTCCTGACCTCATGAAAAGCAGAGCCTATAAAGTGGGCATGCCAAGAGGCCAAAACCCAGGTGTGAACTGATTTCCCAAGAGCATTGTGGAGCAACTTGGGGAGTTTCATCTGTATGTGGAGACTCAGAGACCAGAACTCCCAATCTATCTATGTTCTGGAGAGACTTAGAGGTATACATGCAGCAAAATATAACTTCCTGTCTCTACAGGAAAGAAACTCTTTTAACGGGCTAATAAAATGAGCTCCTAATGAGGCCTCTCAGACATCAAATAGCAGAGTGAAAACACACTTTGATGAGGTAAGTGTAAGGGGATCAGAAACATCCCCCCACCCCCAAAAGAGTTTCCTTTCAAAGCCATGTGGGCTGAAAAGTTAAGGATGCATCATACTTTGCCAAAGCCAAGATATCTGGAGCAAGACTTTGAAGATATTAAAGGATTAACAAGTACCTAATTAGGAACTGGCCAAAGTCACCCAGCCTTTGTGTCATCCTCTACTGTAACCCAGCCAGATTGTAGAGGTTCGACCCCATCCACCACCACGCCCCACTTTCTTCAGTAAGCTTCAGTTTTAAAAAGAGCTGTTCTAAAACACCTCTCTAACAAGAAAGTGATTAGGAACACATTTTTCAATCTTAAAATTTGTGGAGTCACATAATCCTTTTGAATCTACCCATAATAGTCTGTACACAAGCACACATTCAGAACTTATGACTCTAAGTTAGGAGCTATGGGTTTAACATAACTGAAGAAGATTTAATCTCAATATTAGGAAGAGTTTCTATGAAACAGAGTTGTGTTTAGGGAGATCAAAGGCAAGTTGTTTCAGAAGCTGGTGAATGTTCTTGCCCTGGAACTGAGGCTGAGAAATGCCTGAAAGAAATAACAGAGGCCTTATGATATGATATTAACTGATATGACATTCAAATACACTGGCACTTGTATTTGACAACCTCTGCAGTTCCTTCCGATGCTAAGATTCTATCATAAATAAATGAGGGTACAACAGACCACTTTTAATGGATTTCACTCCTCAGGAAGGCATTTTCCAAACAAATACAAATGGCTAATCAAGACATGGGAAGATGCTTGACATCATTAGCCATCAGAGGAATACAAATAACCACATAAGATCGCACCCACAATGGTAACTATAATCAAAAAGATAATGAAAAGTGTTTGTGACGATGTGAAGAAATCACCTCTCTCATATACTTCTGGTAGAAATTTAAAACAGTGCAGTTGCTTTGGAAAACAGTCCGGCAGTTCTTCAAAAGCTTAAACATAAATTACCATATGACCTAGCAATTCCACTCTAAGGAATGTAGCCAAGAGAAATGAAAACAAATGTCTATATAAAAATTTGTAAGCAAATGCTCAAAGCAGCATTATTCTTAATATCCAAAAAATTGGAAACAACCTAAATGTCTATCAACTGATGAACAAAATGTGGTATTATCAATACAATGGCCTATTATTTAAACGTATAAAAGAATGAAGTACTGATACCTATATGGATGAACCTTGAAGACGTCCTGCTAGTGGAAGAAGCCAGCCACAAACTGCACCACATTTTGGTGATGGTACTCATTGTCTGATTCCATTTTAATGAAATGTCAAATAGGCAAATTCATAAGGACAGAAAGTAGACTGGTATTGCCAGGGACTATAGACGTTCAGGAGACATGGAAATTGACAGCTAATGGGTAGGGAATTTCTCTTTGGGGTGATGAAAATGCTCTAAATTGATTGTGGTAATGGTTTCACAACTCTATGAATATACTAAAAAACACTGAATTGTAAATGCATGAATTGTATGGCATGTAAACTCTATCCCTTAAAATTGTCATGTATTAAAAAAAAAAAAAAAGAATCTGGAAAACCTGGCAGCAGAAGAGTTTAACAGACCCGTTGGGGCAGGACTCTGGTCAGGACTGATGATGAGCCCAGACCTATGGCATCTGCTGGCTTCAAGCCCTGTCAGGAAGCAGGCTGTCAGAAGAAAGGGGGCAATGAGATGTCTCTGTTGCTCCGCATTTGCCACTCATACCAATCAAACTGAAAGAAGGAAACTCTTCCCTTAGCAGATAGCCCATTCTGGGCTGTCCCTCCCTGTGCCACTCTTAGCCGACAGTTGTGTAGTCTGCCACCTAAAACAGGCTGATGAGGGTGGAACCCATCCAAGAGAACACCCAAAAGCTTGCCTAGACATAGTATTAGCTCAGAAACTGCGCTTTTACCTCAGTGGCTTAAGAATTTTGATTCATTGGGTAACAGTTTATCTTTGATGATGTACAAATGCATGACTCAGTTTTGTGGCTTTTAGCACTTCAGTGCTGGGAATCCACTGAAGCCCATTTTACTTATTCCAGAGACAGCCCTGGACTTCTGCCCAAACTTCTTCCTTCTTCCTGGCTCCCACAATAGGGAATTTCTTGTATGTTGGCCTTTCAGGAGAGGTGCTGAGATGCTATCATTTCACTGGTGTAGCTCTAGTTTTTTGAGGCCAAATCAAAAATTGAGTTTTGGTCTTTTGAATCTTTTATTAAATTACAAACATCAATGATCAAATAATAGCTTTATCTAGGATTTTCAAGAACGAAAAATAGGTTTAAAAACATAATCCAAGGGGTGCCTGGGTGGCTCAGTTGTTAAGCGTCTGCCTTCGGCTCAGGTCATGGTCCCAGGGTCCTGGGATGGAGCACTGCATCGGGCTACCGGCTCAGTGGGAAGCCTACTTCTCCCTCTCCCGCTCCCCCTGCTTATATTCCCTCTCTCGCTGTGTGTCTCTCTGTCAAATAAATAAATAAAAAATCTTAAAAAAAAAACAACATAATCCAATTTCCCCTCAAACTTAACCTTGCTAAGATCAGAGTGAAGTCAATGGATTTTGCTAGTAGGGATGCACCAAGTAGTTGACAAGACACCTTGTTAGGATCTAGTCTTCAGGGCTGTAGATCTAGAGCCTCATGGAAACTGAATGCTCTTTTGTCCACCAGCCTGCAGGCACAAATAATTCACACTGACATTGTGACCCAAAAGCTGCAGGCTTGTTGCCTTCACTCACATAATTTTAAGAACTTGGTCCTTTGAAAAGCCCTGCAAAGTATTTCTGGCCTTCTCCAAAAAAACCTCACATGTGTTCAAGCAAGCCCTACACATGCTGCTGTTTCCACTGGGCCTCTGCTCATGACCTCCTGACTACCTGGGCAATCGCTGCATCCACTGAGCTCTCACTCTGTCTACCAGCAGCACACTTGCCAAAGAATGCTGGCTAGCTTTGGGAGCTGTTTCCCACTGCTCAAAGCACCAACAGAGCCTGGTACCCCTTTCAGCCCTCATGATGGTCCATATGGAAGTGTTTTCCCATTCCCAGGACTATGTGAGATACCAGAATATATCTCTCCCAACATTCTGTCTCACTAAACTCACAAGTATCTGTGCACAAACCTTCATGTAGGTACTTCAGGCAAAGTGAACCAAAACCCAATCCAGATCCAACATTTCCATGTCATAGTCATACATCCCTACAAAGCTCTCTATATTTTTCAGGCTAAACCAAAGTCAACTTGTCTTATTTAAACATATCTAACAAGGCACCTGGGTGGCATAGTCAGTTGGGTGTCCAACTCTTGGTTTTGGCCTGGGTCGTGATCTCAGGGTAATGAGATCAAGACCTGTGTCATGAGATCAATCCCCTCATAGGGTTTCTCACTCAGCACAGAGTCTGCTTGGGATTCTCTCTCTCCCTCTCTCTTTGACTCTCCTTACCCACTCCCCACTACTCACCCTCTCTCAAATCAATAAATCTTAAGAAAAATAAACTTACCTAAAATTTAATTGGTGCTAATCAAATCCAAGGAGACTTGAATACAAAAAAGCCTCATTTTCAATTTATTAGTTTAAAAGGAAAAAGTATTACCAAGTTGGCATTCTCTCTTTCACCTAAGAAAAAGATAGTTTGGCAGGCAAGCTTTCATTTTTTTTTTTTTATTATGTTATGTTACTCACCATAGTAGTGTCCCATGATTCATTATTTGCATATAACACCCAGTGCTCCATGCAGAATGTGCCCTCTTTAATACCCATCACCAGGCTAACCCATCCTCCCACCCCCCTCCCCTCTAGAACCCTCAGTTTGTTTTTCAGAGTCCATCATCTCTCATGGTTCATTTCCCACTCCCATTTCCCCCCCTTCATTCTTCCCCTCCTGCTATCTTCTTCTCTTTTTTTTTAAACATATAATGTATTATTTGTTTCAGAGGTACAGATCTGTGATTCAACAGTCTTGCGCAATTCACAGCGCTCACCATAGCACATACCCTCCCCAATGTCTATTATCCAGCCGTCCCATCCCTCCCACCCCCCACCACTCCAGCAACCCTCAGTTTGTTTCCTGAGATTAAGAATTCCTCATATCAGTGAGATCATATGATACATGTCTTTCTCTGATTGACTTATTTCGCTCAGCATAACACTCTCCAGTTCTATCGACGTCATTGCAAATGGCAAGATTTCATTCCTTTTGATGGCTGCATAATATTCCATTGTATATATATACTACATCTTCTTTATCCATTCATCTGTCGATGGACATCTTGGCTCTTTCCACAGTTTGGCTATTGTGGACATTGCTGCTATAAACATCAGGGTGCACGTACCCCTTCGGATCCCTACATTTGTATCTTTGGGGTAAATACCCAGTAGCAGGCAAGCTTTCAGAAGAATTATTGGTGAAACGCTAAGAGTGAAGAATGGTTGACACCAATAAAATACAGAAGCCTTTGCTCATGTATTTAAATTAGATTTTCCAAGTTTCTACTAGCCAAGTGTTTACAAACCAGTAGTACAGATCTCATCCTGTAAATTGAGTTGACTTTTGCTAATGTTAGTTGCAAAGAAATGCTCAAATTCTATTGTACCTTAGCTTCTTACCCTTCTTAAATCATAATCCTTCCCGGATTTGGGACTTGAAATAGAGAAAAGTTCTGAATTTAACAAATAACGTTTTGATAATCCCTTATTAATTAGGTTCTCTTTGTAGATTTCCATATAATAAGACTTTATAGGAGTTGCCACTTTTATCTATACTTACGTAACAGGATATTAAAATGGGACTCTTGGTTTTTCAGCTTTTTAAATGATACAAAAACCAAGAATGATAAAAGAAATGCTGGATCCCCGCTTTTTCCATGTTCTAGAGTCAGGTGCTAAACCATCTATGGAGAACAAGCTAAGAGATCATTAAAGCAGTTCTACCAATATCAGCCCATCACCCACCTCTTAGCTATAAAGGAGAGGTAGAAGAGGTCAGTAAAGGAGAATGCTGTGGAAAGGTTTATGGTGTGCTGTGATGTCCATCCCTCCTGTGCAGAGGGGAAGGAAAGTCCTTTCTCTTATCTCAAGTCACCTGAAGAGAAGAAGCTTAAAGAGAACCATATGTAGAACCTGACATGTATCCCTTGGAGTCTGAGGACATAGGAACTGTATCCAACTTTAACTTGGAAATTTCTAAATATGAGAGGCTGTGGCTGTGGCTACCCCTGCAGAGAGTAGAAGTGGTTGCCATGGGAATAGCCTGCCCTTCTAGGTTGATATTCTCCATGTGCCAGAGGTGGACTCTGAAAAGAAGAGAAAAATTGGGTCATATTGAGAGAGAGGCCAAGAAGTTTGGCTGGATGGTAAAGTGACCCTAACAGAGGAGGGAACGATCAGGAACCAGGAATGCAGAGCAGCTTATAAATAACCTTTCAGAGGCATTGCTTTAATCACGGGAACTCTGGCTCGAAAGCCCCAGTGATGAGGAGGGGTTTTTATAAAATCTACAAACACATCAATGAGAGAGACAGCCTTGGACATCTGCCAAAACAGGAGTTACCAGAAAATCTAAGGAACCTGTCCAAGGTTTCATCTGGAGTGGGGAGAACAAGTAGAGAGAGTAATTGAAATAGGCAATAATGAGAAGTAACAGTCACCATTATTCAGTTAACACAGTGGTTACTGTGTTCAGAAACTTTACGTGTATTAATCCATAAAACTGCTTTCTACTTGTTCTCTAGCAATGTTCAATAAACCAGTTACACTTATTTCCTATCATTTCCATATCTAACAAATATACATTAAATACCCATAATGCACCACCTTAATGCTGAAAATGTAGTGGTGAACAAAACAGATATTTTAATGAGAGAGACAACATCCAAGTAGACAAATAAGAACAAATTGTGGTAAGTGTTGTAAGACAATTAACCTGGTGCTGCAATGGAGTAATTAAAGAAAATCAATTCAGACCATTGTCTAAAGGAACTTATGAACATCAGTGTGTGATTCGACTTCAGTTACCTCATCGAGTTAGCCACAGAGTTCCATCACAGGAAGGGAAGCATCAATCACAGAGCTCATCTGGGTCAAAAGAGTCTGTCATCATATATGTTAACATACCTGAAAGTCCACCTTTCACCCTAACACTGGCCAACCATAGCAGAGAGGACTGTTCTTTAATGTTGTTTCTATTCTTTACTGGGACCCAACCGAGGTGTGAACTTCAGCTTTACACTCTTTTCATCAATCAAAATACCAGCGAACTATAAGCTTCCAATCACTTTTTATAACAAGAGGCTAGGCTGGGCAAAGGAATCTAGCATTTTAGAATATGTGTGTTGGAATCTTGCTAAGAAGCAAAAAAGACGGTTAAATATGCCTTCTCCCCTGTTCTAGTCAGGTTATGTGTTTCAAAAATCCACTGGAGGTACACTGTTGGTGGGAATGCAAGCTGGTGCAGGCACTCTGGAAAACAGTATGGAAGTTCCTCAGAAAGTTGAAAATAGAGCTACCATACGATCCAGCAATTGCACTACTGGGTATTTACCCCAAAGATAAAAAGGTAGGGATCCGAAGGGGTATGTGCACCCTGATGTTTATAGCAGCAATGTCCACAATAGCCAAACTGTGGAAAGAGCCAAGATGTCCATCGACAGATGAATGGATAAAGAAGATGTAGTATATATATACAATGGAATATTATACAGCCTTCAAAAGGAATGAGATCTTGCCATTTGCAATGACGTGGATGGAACTGGAGGGTGTTATGCTAAGCAAAATAAGTCAAACAGAGAAAGACATGTATCATGTGACCTCACTGATATGAGGAATTCTTAATCTCAGGAAACAAACTGAGGGTTGCTGGAGTGGGGGGTGGGGTGGGAGGGATGGGGTGACTGGGTGATAGCCACTGGGGAGGGTATGTGCTCTGGTAAGCGCTGTGAATTGCGCAAGACTGTTGAATCTCAGATCTGTACCTCTGAAACAAATAATGCAATATATGTTAAGAAAAAAAAAAAGAAGAAAATAGCAGGAGGGGAAGAATGAAGGGGGGGGGATCAGATGGGGAGACGAACCATGAGAGATGATGGATTCTGAAAAACAAACTGAGGGTTCTAGAGGGGAGGGGGGTGGGAGGATGCATTAGCCTGGTGATGGGTATTAAGGAGGGCACATTCTGCATGGAGCACTGGGTGTTATGCACAAACAATGAATCATGGAACACTACATCTAAAACTAATGATGTAGGGCGCCTGGGTGGCTCAGTCGTTAAGCGTCTGCCTTCGGCTCAGGTCATGATCCCAGCGTTCTGGGATCGAGTCCCACATCGGGCTCCTTGCTCGGCAGGAAGCCTGCTTCTCCCTCTCCCACTCCCCCTGCTTGTGTTCCTGCTCTAGCTATCTCTCTGTCAAATAAATAAATAAATAATTTTTTAAAAATAAATAAATAAATAAATAAAACTAATGATGTAATGTATGGTGTAATGTATGGTGATTAACATAACAATAAAAAAATCCACTGGAGGATCCTCAAGACCAGAAGCTCATTGTGAGGACTTGGAGACTTGACATTATTCCCTCTGTTCCTTCTAAGGCTTATAGGATCAGTGTCCCTCTGAATATTCATTTCATTTTTTTTTTCTACACTGGCCACTGCCTCTGTCCACTCATACCTTCTGCTTGGTGATTTGTTTCTAGGTTATTCTCTATTGTGGTCCTATCTCAACTCTGCATGTGCTTAAGGCTTCAGTTCCCACTCCTAGTTACTGTATCACTGCAGTTCAAAGATGTCATTGATTTTGTTACTGTATATATGTTTTTAAAATTATACAATGACATATATATATAATATGATATTATATAATTATATATTATATAATTTTAATAAGACCTAGTAGGGAGAGAAGGAAATACAACACATTAGATATATATATAGATTGTGTGACATCCTATTTCAGATATGTAAAATGCAAGGAGGGAGATGAGCACCCTCCAAGAATAAAAAAAGTAGAGTGACTGCTAATTCGGGCAGCAGCTGATTAGGGCTGCTCATCTTCTATACCAACTGAATTATGACCAAGTGCTGGTCAGGCTGGGACCTGCTACTAGCTTTGGTGCTCATCCTTGGTCCAATCAGCTGTGGCTCTATCCAGAGGCTGAATGGCTCCTAACACAGTGGCTTGAGCTGCTGTCTCTGTGAGAACTGTGGCATGGCAGCTCTCCTACAAGATGCTGGGAGTAGGTAAGAACTGACTTGCCAAGTGTCATTAAAAAAGAAGAATGATCAACCTCCATTGTCCTGCACTCTACTATCTTTTCTATCTTACCAATACGATGCTGTTTCCAAACTATGAAATGATAGCCAGATTACTACATGGGAAATCATGCCCACATTTGGTCAGTTCTTGTCCCTTACGTCATTTGTTTAGCCTACTGTCTTTGAAGCCTAAGCTACCATAAAAAAGAAAAGCCTGAATAATCCATACCAGATTGTTTTAAATTTCTGAGGAATATTTAATTCTCTCTAAATTGTGAAGTCATATAACACTGATGTCATATTTCAAGCATGGTCACGGCCTCAGAAGACCTGAGGGTGTCAAAGTGGGAAAGATTCAAGAAGGTCCTTTCCCTGCTGCCATTCAATGAACAATTCTCATTTTCCTTTAGAAAAATCAGCCCTGAGACTGCCAAGAGGCTGCTGTCAGATGTGGTTTATAGTAAACAGATGGCTGGTCTGTAATTAAGTGCTTGTCCATGCCTGGGCCCTGTGCATTGTGAATGGTGCAAGAGGTTTTGCCAGTAGTTAATGAGTGTGGACCACTTCCAGGATGAAGGCCCAGGAGGGAAAAGTGTTATGTGGGCTTTCACATGAGATCACTAGAGAGATGAACAGTATCTGACCTACTGATTGTTGACAAAACCCAGTGGAAATGAGTGCTGAATCATTCGAACACTAGTGGATCAAGAAATGGGGGACTTCTTTACATGGGTAAGCAGGAGAGATAAACACTCAAGGTGTGTTTCAGGCTCATACACAGAACACATACTTTGAAATGGAGTAACACTGGTGTCTATATCAACATACTGTTTTGACACAACTAATTTTTTTAAAGTAAATTTAGAATGTCAGGGACATGGGTTTCTTTCCATTTACATGCAACCAAATAGCTCATATGGACAACTAAGCATTTCCTTTTTTAGCTGAAGGTTTAAAAACATTTAGAAACAGCTTTAAAATTTTGATAGAGAAATCCTCAGGTGCCACAGACCTATCTTTTGGTTGGTGTTGGCTGAGCTACTACAAAGAACAGAGATTCCCTCAGATTATAGTAATTAGAGGACACAAGTAGAATCCAGAGCTTGTGTCCTAGCTCTAGCTCCTTGACAAATTATAACATAAAGCTGTTACTTCCCCCACATTTATAAATTACAGTACAAGTTTGTGTACAGAAAATAGAAATATTGAATGCAAAAGTTACTTTTGTAGTTAGGGGCCTAAAACTGACTGTATGTATAATTTAAAATGTTCTAATATGTCTAAAAGGAGAAATCAGAGGTAAGATTGGTTCTCACATCTGTCCAAAGTGATAGGGCCAGGCTTGCAAGCCCAGATAATAGTTTACCTCCAACTAAGCCAAATGAGAACAGGTCCTTTCACCTTTCAGTGGCCAGCAGGGCAGCTGTGAGCCAGGCCTGGTGGGCTTGTATTCACATAGCTGATCCTGTGGCTGGAGACTGCCTGCCTCCTGCTTGATCACTGGCCTGTAGACAGTCTGCCCAGGCAACATGCCTCACTACCTATCCTTCATAGTGTCCCTTTCTCAGTCACATGGGTTACACTGAGCTGCTGCTAAAATGCTTGCATCTAAGCAAATGCAGAAGTGATTGCGCACTGTTTTTATTGGCGATGTTTGTTTCTAACCCTCCTCCTCAGTAGAATGAACGAAGACTCTCAAGACAAAAACTCAGTGAGGTTTGGAAGATTACCTGAATTGGGGGGGGGAGTGGGGAAGCAACACAGGGAGTAATAGCTCTGGCTGCTGGGCAGGCTGGCCTATAAAATCTTACTGGAAAATACGTTTAACCAATGAAAACTAAAGAAGGGAGAATCTCCAAGCTAACTGCAGCTTATTGCTTTCCTGTTCCTCTTTCTCTTTTGTTTACACCAAATCAAACGTCTAAACAGCAGTCGATTTGTCTTTTTGGGAAAAAGAACCAGATAACTCAGCTGATTTAAAAAGACTGAGCATGCTCATTCCCACTGTTCCTAACACCCACACCAATGTATTCATAGAGACTGCTTCCCAGGGACGGCTGCAAACAAGCAGGTGTCATGTGCCTGAGTGCAGTGGGTGCTTTTCAGTCCAGGATTCTGGGAAGGTCCTAAAGAAGGAGATGGTAGGTAAGCAACAGAAGGTGACTGAAATGCTGTTGGAGGAGCCAGGCCCTGGAAATATCCTGGGGACAGAAGGACCCTAATATAGCCCAAAGTCCAGGGACTCTGAAAGCAAAGCAAACTCACCAAGTGCAGTGTCCTATGAGGACTTTAACCAGAAAAGTGAACTGAGCTTGGGCAGGTCAAACACATTTGGGACAGGATATTTATACACAGCTATTTCTGTAATTGGAATTGAGAGCAGACATGAGTATTCCAATTTACTTGAGTTCCTGTCCCCTCAAGCACACATACCATCATACATATTTATGTGTTCTGCATGATGTGTGTGCTCGGGGTGTGTGGCATAGTCGTATATGGACAGAGAAGCCATTCTGATTTTCCTTTCTAGCCTTTCAGTACATCTCCTTCAGGGTCCACTCATTAATTCCTAAACCCTTAGGACTAGCATTTGTATGGCTCCACAAGAATTCTCTCTGGCAACAAGTTGAAATAGACAGTTGAAATAGACATTTTCAGGTTCTACCTGAAGGTTCAGAGTTAGCAGGGTTAGGTTATACCCTGGGAATCTGTATCTTGAAGATCTCCCCAGGTGATCCTGATGCCTTGTTTGAAAAGCAAGGGTCTGAAAAGTGAAAAAATACACATAGAGAAGTTCATTGGAAATATTTGTTTTCTATTTCCCCAGACCAGAGATTGCTCAAGTCTAGTTTATTTGACCAAACTTATTTAAATAGAGACACACTTTCCAGATAGCTACATCTAAGTCAAAAGAATGGTACTACGAAACAAATAGAGTCAGATTTTAAAATTTAGAGGCTCACAAGTCTCTTCTTTTAGACTTTTCTTTTGATGATGATCTACTCCAGGTAACTATGTTTCTAAAGTGGCCTAGATATTTATTTTGAGCTGTTATAAAGAGTTTGGAATGACTATACTCTGTAAATAATAATGGTTTTACTTAAGCAGAGATGATGCTGAATAGACAGAGACCACCTGGCTTTCACTCCACCAACTGTTATTTTGTTTTGTTTTTATTAAGTATCTACAAGTGGTTTTATAATATAAACTTCTATTTGTCTTTGTTCCTAATTACCTTTCAAAGTACATTAGATGTCTTTTGGCATTAAAAAGTGCCTTCTGCAGAATTACAATATAACTGTTTTCAAGGTAAAGCAGATACAAAACATCAAAATGAATACATCACACCCAGTCCACAGACATATATGTATACAATATCTCACAGCTTACTGGTTTGTTGGAGAATAATTACAGAACCAAACATTAAAATGGAAGTCTCCAGAGAATCATGAAAACAAAGGAAATGGGGATCTAAACAGTAAGGTTCCATAAAATCCAACTGGACATATGAAAATAAATGCATGGGAAAGCAGATGGAAGCAAATAGTGGGTCCAGGGAAATGTAGCAGCCTCCGGTTACGCATGAGTGGGTAAGAACTTTTAGAAAGGAATTGTGTTCTTACTAAGAGATTTTTTTTTTTTTGCAGAATAATTTATAATTGAGTAATGCGCCTGCTTAATTTCTCCTTTGCTTCATAAGAGATATTTTCCTAGTCATTATTTGTTTCTATCCACTCTATCCTTCCCTATGTCTCTGCATTGGAGTATGTGTGTGCGTGTGTGTGTGTGTGTGTGTGTGTGTGTGTGTGATGAAGTAAGAAAAAAGAAAACAGTGATTCCTCTAGAATGCCTTACATTGGGTATTAGAAAACCCAAAAGAGAAAAATAATCTTTGTTTTATAGAAGCCAAGTAACATTTTCCACAGTATTAAAGTGAATATAGGAATTTTAATACATCATTTGATATTATTTCTCTTGGTTACATATAATGCCTCACTCTGATTTATGGTAACCTCAGCAAACCCAAATCCTGAGTCTGTTTTTTTCAGAATTATTGATCAGCTCTTATGACAAAAACAGTGCATGAGCCAAATATTAGAAACAAAATAAGATGATGTTATTGTTCATTATGCTAACTACAAAGGAAAAAAAGAAAAGATCGTGAGACTGCTAACAACAGGCATTGGCTACTGAAGCCACACAGCACTACGCAAACCAGGAGGAGTTTTGTGAAGGGGGAAAGGGAGGTGAATACTAGAGGAAGAAAAATTAAAAAGAGAGATAGAGGGCACCTGGGTGGCTCAGTTGGTTAAGCATCCGACTCTTGATTTCAGCTCAGATCATGATTTCAGGGTCATGAGATCGAGCCCCACATGAGGCCCCATGTTGGGCACCGCTCTCCCTCTCCTTCTGCCACACCACCCCACTCTGCCCCTCCCCCCTCACTCTCTTTCTCTAAAATAAATATATAAATCTTAAAAAAAAAAAAAGAAGAGAGATAGAAAGGGCAATCATTAGAAAACAGAAGTGGTAAAGATTAGAAAAGAAGCAAGGAACCAGAGATACTTTGACAATGATGGGACAAAGACAGAGGAGGTGACAAATGACTTGGCAGGGGGGAACTGAAGAAAATTAGAAGCTCCACCCTGAGAGGCAAGCCAGCACTCAGTAGGACCCCTGTGCCATATATAAAGTATGACTGAATTAGGAATAAGATTGAGGAAGGGAATAATTAAGAATGGGATTTATGGTGGATTTGGAATTCAAAAAAAGGACTTACTTCTGTATTCTCTACATTATTACATTTTAACACAGTACGATAACTCAAAACAAGTTAAATGTATTAGTGCACTCATGTTTAAAAGATGCTATCTATATGAGTAAATCCTAGAGATCTATTGTATAGCTTAGGTGTATAGTTAATAATACTATTACATATTCTTCAAAATTTGCAAAGAGGGTAGGCCTTATGTTAAATGTTCCTTTCACAAAAAAATTAGTAACAAACAGAGTTAGGGGGAATGGATATGTTTATGGCATAGACTGTGGTGATGGTTTCATGGATGTCTACTTATTTCCAAACTCATTAAGATGCATATATCAAAATGAACAGCTTTTTGTGTGTCAGTTATACCTCATTAAAGTGACTTAAAAATACAAAATTCAAAAACTATGGGGTGCCTGGGTGGCTCAGTTGGTTAAGCGACTGCCTTCGGCTCAGGTCATGATCCTGGAGTCCCGGGATCGAGTCCCGCATCGGGCTCCCTGCTCGGCAGGGAGTCTGCTTCTCCCTCTGACCCTCCTCCCTCTCATGCTCTCTGTCTCTCTTTCTCTCTCTCTCAAATAAATAAATAAAATCTTAAAAAAAAAAACCAAACAAACAAACAAAAAAAACAAAATTCAAAAACTAAAGGGAAAGGTGTGATCTATAGAGCAATACTTTACAAAACTGGCAGAAACACAGATGTTTGCTGGGAATCAGAAAATCCTTGCCTCTTTCATAGCCATGCCTTTAAAATGTGGGATCTATAAAATACAGAGGCTTCTTAAAAATACTCCTACATGACAATATGCATGCCAGAGATATACTCCTTAAGTCTTCTGTCCTGTTAATAAGACAGCATGCTTATCTGGAATTCTGGAAAGACTAAATTGAAAGCTGAGATCCTGAACCAGTAAGACTTCAAATCCTAAATTATGTGGTGACATCTCATGTGAATGGGTTGATGTTTTAGGGACTTTGTTAGTAGTTCAGCTGTGGGTTTTCATCCATATTTTAGAGTTTGGTCAACTCTCTCCCCTCAAAATTATGTGAGTTCCTGTTTATTCATTTATTCATTCACTCATTCATTCATTCATTTATTTACTGTTAACCACCATCACTCAAACTAGGGGTTATTTATTGTTCTTAACTAATATGATAATTACTTCAACAGAATCACTGTATGTGTCAGCAGAGATTGGTTATAGTTTGCAACATATTTGGTTTAGTGTCTTGCATTAATTCACCATATTTTTACCTTTGAAATTTAGTGATTAATGAATCTGTATTCCCTAATCCCTTCCATACATCTAAGACAAGGAGTTGGTAGTCAGTGCTTTGATGGAAAAGTGGCATGTAAATCTTTAAGGGGGGAGTAGGTGAGGTATTTCTACATAAGTGGAATGCTGTTACAGAAAACAGCACATTAATTACACTTCCAGCTGTCTCAAGCAATAAGGCAGTGGTAGGAAAAATTATAAGCTGGGTGTGCAGGAGGAAATTGAGAAATTAGCTTGTGTCATTTGCAACATCAGCAGGTTTCACAAGAAGTCATGGGGGCAAGAAATTAGATTATCAAGGAAGAGAGAGGAAATAAAATATACTGACACTTTAAGACATTTTTCCAGTATCCCTTTGGATGGCAACAAAATGCTATTTCCCTGGTTTCAAAAAATGAGCACCCACATCTTAGGTATTTTGAGTGGCAGATGCCAAGGTTTCTGTGGTATGTACACTAAGTATTTAATATTTATCTGTGGGCAACTTCAAGGACCTCCTTGAAGAACCTTTTTAAACAGACCAAACAGCATACAATAGGGACTGTTCTCAATATACGCTAGATATGGAAGAGATAGATACAGAGAAACTTCCTGGGGAATCCCAGATATACACAAACTATCAGGTTGCCACCATACTCTCTTGGCCAAGCCACATGTAATAATAATAAAAACAATAACAACAACAACAACAACAACATAATAGATAAAATGTATTGAGCATTATTTATCAGGCAGGATACCACCTGCTTTACATGCATTGTCATTTAATTCTTATAGCAACCTTAAAGGCAGATATTATCATTATGGCGATTTTACATATGGGGAAATTGAGGCTTTGGAGAGTACTAAGTAATGTGGCCTTTCAATAATAAGGGATGCAGCCAGTAGAACCCAGGACTGCAGGACTCTAAGACCAGGGTATTAGCTACCAGATTCCACTGCATTTATATAATAGCATGTACCAGACAATTTGCCGGGGTATTTAAAAACTATAAAACACTGATGAAAGAAATTGAAGACAACAAAACAAATGAAAAGGTATTCCATGCTCATGGATTGGAAGAATCAATAATGTTAAAACGTCCATACAAACAAAGCAATGTACAGATTTAATACAATCCCTATCAAAATACCAATAATATTTTTTCATAGAACTAAAACAAACAATCTTAAAATTTGTATGGAACCACAAAAGGCCTGAATAGCCAAAGCAATTTTGAAAAAAAAAAGCAAAGCTAGAGGCATCCCAATTCCAGATTTCAAGTTATACTACAAAGCTACAGTGATGGTCCTACAGTGATATAGCATGGTACTGACACAAAAATAGACATACAGATCAATAGAAAAGAATAAAAACCCAGAAATAAACCCACAATTATATGGTCAATTATCTTTGACAAAGCAGAAAAGAATATCCAATGGGAAAAAGACAGTCTCCTCAACAGATGGTGCCAGGAAAACTGGTCAGCAACATACAAAAGAATGAAACTGGACCACTTTCTTACACCATATACAAAAATAAACTCAAAATGGATTAAGGACCCAAATATGAGATCCTAAGCAATAAAAATCCTAGAAGAGTGCACGGGTAGTAACTTCTCTGACATTGCATAGCAACATTTTTCTAGATATGTCTCCCAAGGAAAGAGATACAAAAACAAACTATTGGGACTACATCAAAATAAAAAGCTTCTGCATAGCAAAGAAAACAACCAACAAAACTAAAAGACAACCTACTGAATGGGAGAAGGTATTTACAAATGACATATCTGCTAAAGGGTTAGTACCCAAAATATATAAAGAATTTATATTAAAAAATCTAATAATCCAATTAAAAATGGGCAGAAGAAATGAACAGACTTTCTCCAAAGAAGACATCCAGATGGCCAACAGACACATGAAAAGAGGCTCAACATCACTCATCATCAGGAAAATGCAAACCAAATCCACAATGAGATATCATCTCTCACCTGTCAGAATGGCTAAAATCAAAAACACAAGGAACGATAAGTGTTGGTGAGCAAGTGGAGAAAAAGGAATCCTTATGAACTATTGGTGACTATGAACGAGATGACCTATGCAAACTGGTGCAGCCACTGTGGAAAACAATATGGAAGTTCCTCAAAAAATTAAAAATAGAACTACCATATTATCCAGTAATTCCATTACTATTTATCCAAAGAATATGAAAACACGAATTCAAAAGGACATATGTACCCCTATGTTTACTGCAACATTAGTTACAATAGCCAAATTATGGAAGCAGCCCAAATGTCCATCAGTAGATGACTGAATAAAGGAGATGTGGTGTATATATATAATAGAATATCATTCAGTCATAAACAAGAATGAAGGGCGCCTGGGTGGCTCAGTCGTTAAGCGTCTGCCTTCGGCTCAGGTCATGATCCCAGGGTCCTGGGATCGAGTCCCGCATCGGGCTCCCTGCTCAGCGGGAAGCCCGCTTCTCCCTCTCCCACTCCCCCTGCTTGTGTTCCTGCTCTCGCTATCAATCTGTCAAATAAATAAATAAAATCTTTAAATAAATAAATAAACAAATAAATAAATAAATAAATAAACAAGAATGAAGTCTTGTCATCTGCAGCAACATGGATGGATCCAGAAAGTATAATGTTAAGTAAAATAAGCAGTCAGAGCAAGATAAATACCATATGATTTCATTCATATGTGGACTTTAAGAAACAAAACAAAGGAAAAAAGAAACAAACCAAAAAAAGACTCTTAAATATAGAGAACAAACAAATGGTTGCCAGAGGGGAGGTGGGTGGGAGGATGGGTGAAACAGGTAAAAGGGATTAAGAGTACACTCATCGTGATGAGCACTGAGTAATGTATAGAATTACTGAATCACTATCTTGTACAACTGAAATTAATTTAGCACTATGTTAATTATACTGGAATTAAAATAAAATTAAAAAAACATTAAACTAATGATGTACTATATGCTGGCTAATTGAACATAATAAAAATAAATAAATAATAAACAATAAAAATAGATTTTAAAATGAAAAATATCACAAAAAGCACAGTATATACACATCTATTAAAAATAATTCCTCTGAATTCTCTTCCTTTATATGAATCTCTTCCCCAAGTAGGCGGGGTAAGAATTTGCACCAATTGTGAAGAAACATTCCTGAAGAAGAACTAGTAAAGTCACTTTAAAAAGTTTTAATGATCTCATCATTCCATTTACTGTAATGTATCACTCACCTTCATTTCTAAGAATGAGTTTGTATTTACTTCATATATTTAAATGAGTTACCTGCCACTTGCAATTATGACACTCAGACAAAATGGAAAGCTACAAACATGGTGAAGATCGATGGTATTAAACATTTTTTGGAAGGAGAACCTTGATTTTCTCATGAAATAGTATGCACCAATGGGCCAACACTTAAATAAAATGACTCCTTCCAGACATAGATGAAGATTTAGGAGGTAAGATTATAGTCCGGATTTTTTTCATACCTCCCACTTGTACATTTAATGGGAATTAATTTTTTCTCATTTAATGAGAAATATGAAGCTAATTCAAGTATATTTCTCTCATTATACATGGTGTCATAGGTAGGACTTGGGGCATGCAAAATCCAGAGTGCAGATTAACCACAGGGACATTCCCTACCATTGTTCATGAACTATGGAGGAACTCTTTCAGGGTATGAGCTTGGGAATTTTATTTACAAGGTCAACTGGTATTAATTCAGCTACATTCTCTGAAGACTCGACAGAGTCATAAAGTAGTGAGCTCTTTAAGAAAAAGAAATGTGTTGGGGTGCCTGGGTGGCTCAGTCGGATTGAGCCCCATGTAAGGCTCCGTGCTGGGTGTGGAGCCTGCTTGAGTTTCTCTCTCCTTCTCCCTCTACCCTTCCCCTCCCCCCTCTCTCTCTCCTTTCCTCTCTTAAAGAAAGGAAGGAAAAAAAAAGAAAAAGAAATGTGTTCACTTTGTTTCTATATTCCTTGAATTTATGAATTCATGTGTGATTTAATGGATAAATAAAGGATAAGGGTGAATAAATAAAAAGAATGCAATGATTCATCTCTAATCGCTGCTAATAAGGAGTTAGCTAGCATTTCTACTCCTGTGAACATTAAAACCACATAAATCTATATCCTGCTTTAGGATATAGATTAGCTGTAAAATTACACATTTGAAAATTTCCTACGTGTTTTAAATTTAAGTGGGTAGAGAAGTGCATTACTCAGAACCAGAAAAGGCTCACTACTGGTGTATAAAATATCATGTTGTTAATTTGTTTATCTGTTTTATGTTTATATAAATATTTGTAATTTATCTATATCATTTGTGCATGTGCACATACACTATAGCATATGCCTTTATTTATATTCCCATCTTATTCCAAAAGAATTTAAAAGAGTTAATAGAACATTACATGCAATATCAGGTTAAAAACAAAAATTGGGGGTGCCTGGGTGGCTCAGTCGTTAAGCGTCTGCCTTTGGCTCAGGTCATGATGCCAGGGTCCTGGGATCGAGCCCCGCATCGGGCTCCCCACTCCGCGGGAAGCCTGCTTCTCCCTCTCCCACTCCCCCTGCTTGTGTTCCCTCTCTCGCTGTGTCTCTCTCTGTCAAATAAATAAATAAATAAAATCTTTTAAAAAAAATTAGATTTAAAAAGCAAAAGAAATACATGGGTGGGTAAAAGGTATCAGTCAGGACTAAGGCTGAAAGATTGGCTGGCTTGGAGGAATGAGATATGACATAGAACAGAGAAACCCATGGGTCAATGCTAGCTTCCACGTTTACTTTGAGGGTTTAGCATTGCCTTGTGCAGTAATTCAGAGTAAGGTGAGATCAGAGTCCATTCTCCCTGCTTACAATTTGTTATTGCTTTTCTTCTCCCTTGCCTGTGTTCTTTGAGCCAGCAACACTTCAATAAGGGAGAAAATATTTTTATTGTTAGTGATTCTTTCTAGAAATTCTCCCTTACCTAGCTTACTCATCTCATTAATATTATCACTAAAACAAACAAACAAACAAAAAAGAGCATACTCTCCAGCTGCCATTTAAATACAAAGCTGGGAATGATTAAAGATATTTCTAGTGATAAGAAATGGTTTCACTGTCTGGAGATGTTAATCAGAAAGGCAAACAATAATCCCCAAGGAAGACATGTTCACCTCGGCACCCTGAGGCTCCTGAAACTAAAGCCAATCTTACTGCTCAAAGAATTGGGTGTTGTGTGAAATTAGAGTGTGTGGGGGTAGGGTACTGGGGAAGGTCAGAAGCAGAGAGCAGAGAATGCAAAGTCTTTCAAAAGTCTGAATCTCCAAACTGAAGGAATCAAATTGTGGGTCACTGGTTCAGCTCCTTTGCATGACCTTGAAGAGTCTGAATTCAGGATGAAACAGGACACTTGTGGGTCTGCCCAGACTAGGGTTCCTTTCACTGCTCCCCACTCAGCTGCCCTGGAGGTACCAGGCAGCTGTCATTTCCAAACACACCCCTGGATCCACTGCTTACTTTGATAGTGGGAAGTGGAAAGTGAGAAATCTCTCTGGGCTCCTATTCACTTTAAACTGGTCAGACCAGTGAAGGGAAAGTAAGGGGGTTTACTTTGTCTCCCACCCCTCCCTTGTGGTTAAGCAGTTTAACAGAAAGCAAATCCCACTGACTCACAAATATCCAAAGCACAAAGCAGACCAGAGCTCAAGTCAATTCTGCAGGTCATGGTATAGAAAGCAGTATCAAAGACTGTTATTCTCTGAGCGTGGGATCAAGGAGCAGGTCAGCATGGTGAGGGGAAACGGCAGACAGGGTTCCTTTTCTCAACACTGTGACCACTATAAAACTGCAACGTATTTCTTTAACTTTTAAGGCCTCAGGACACTGGAAATTCTAAAAATGCTGCTCTGTGGAGGCATTTTATTCTCAAAGAGAGAGCGCAAACATTGACTTCCTTTAAAACATAATCAAGAAAACCAGCAAAATGTTGAATAACCAGAAAGGTCAATAAGCTTCAAAACAGTCTGTGTGTGCAGTGTTCAGATTTGATTTCAGAGGGATGTATAAGTTGCACTTGCATCTGGAAAGCAGTGTGGGGAACTGAGAAGAGCGCTAGACTTTGGAATTAATAACTCATCTCAGTTACTGGTTAGCTAGTTCTTGTCACGGGCAAGTCATTTCACTATTCAGAGTCTCAATTTTTTTTTTTTTTTTTTTTTTTTTTAGAGTAAGGACAGAGTTGTTAAAAGAGCATTAAATGGGAAAATGTAGGTCACAATGCCCATCAAATTTTTTGGCACCCAGTTTCTCAGATGAAACCGAAGTAGACAATGCTGGGTTAGAGGTAACCCAGTGGGCCACTTGGTGCTTACTTCAAATAACACCATGAGGCCATGGCATAAACCTGGCCTGTCCTTCTAAAACTATATGCTGCTTTCTCCAACTCCAGCTCCTTTAGCGGAAGGGAGGGGCCAAGGGTTCCATAGTGAGTTCACACTTAACAATGGGAGGGAGAAGGTGTGGTGAGGTTGATTCTGAAACCAGGGCCCTTTACTGCAACATGCCTTCTGCTGCATGTGCCAAAAAAATCTCACATTTACACTCATGGAATCCTTCTCCTCAAGAATAGTTAGCGGTGGGCTGCTTTGGCACTCCTAATCATGCAGAACTCATATGATTCATCCTAGTATGACAATGACTTTCTAGCTACATGCTTAGGCAGTAAAACATGGTGGTGACAAGCATAGGTTTTAAAGCTGAGTCTAGAAATGTAAACTTGGTTAAATTTTTAATTTTTCTAAGACTTTTTCATCTGTAAAATGGAAATAATAGTAATATTATTATTTATAATATATAATAATAGCACCTACCCAATAGGGGTATGGTAAGGATTATGGAGATTAATAAATTTCAGTTGCTTGGCACCTGCCTGGCACATAGTAATTAGTGGAAGAATTCTGACTACTATTAACATTACAGAAGTCAAGGGTTGTGTGATTGGAATCACTATTAGGTATGGGTACATACAGCAAAAATATGATGCACTAAATTTTTTCTAAAATTGGCTTTAATGATATCTGAAATAGAACAACAAAAGCTGATTACACATTACCTAAAATTCTGCATTATTATACAGTAAGAGCTGTGATTTTCTTCAACTACCAAACTTTCAAAGTAAGCCTAAAATGAGAGACCAGACTCCAGATATTTCTATATTCTTGAATTTTGCTTTAACTTAATTGGGAACTCATTCATATTTTGATGCAATATAGTGGATATGAGGCTTCTCCCAATGAATAACACAAAGGATTTAGTTATAGGAAAGAAGTAAAAACACAAAACAACTGCACTGTAATCATCCACAGGCAGAGGCTGTATCATTTTTACCCTTGGGTACCTGATAAATTCTGTTATTTGATGACATCAATAGAAGTCAAAACAGTATTAACTGTTGAGTAGAAGAACGGACAGCAGCAATCACCTATGACTACCCTATACTAATCACCTTTACTACACTCCTAGCATTTTGAAGGCTAAAATGGGGAAAATGGGTCATTTTTTAAAAATGGCAAGGCCATTGTTGATACTAGAAGAAACTCTCTAGTGATCAGTCAGGATGGTAAAGGCAAAGAATAGTTTGGTTTTGTGGTTACTAACATGAATGCTGAGGGGGCTTCACTGTAATTTCCTCTGTGGCCATGAAGAAGCACTGTGCACAAAGCCTTGAGTGACAAACACAGTAAGCCAGGTCTGCCTTCACAGCAAACGCCATTCCTATGAAGAAATTTCTAGGATTCTTTGTGAAGAACCTGAGGGCATCGCTGAATAAGCTGCTGGGGCTTGAAACACAAGTTGGTATCATAATGTTCACTAAAGACTCTCTGCTGTTCAAAGGGTCTCAAGAAACTTCTTTGTGTTAATACTTGTCCTCCAAACTGAGGAAAGGGCATGCCAGGAAGGTTTTAGACAATTTTTACTCACAGCGGAGAAGATAAGTAGTCTGACAAATACTTTCACCTATTCTACTTTTCTTCTCCTAATACATGTGGAAAGAACATGACACTAATATTTAGCAAAGCTGGTCAACACACATTCTGACTAGTAACTGTGGAATAGCTTGACAGCTAATGATAACAAAATGTTACACTGTGTTACTCTCTAATATCCAAAGGAATGGTCCCAAATATGACCGTGTGTTCTGCCTCTGTGCTGCATTCACTCCCAAGGTATCCATCCAACTACAGTGAGTCAGCACCACATCTCAGGCATTCCCATCAGCCTTTGGTGTGAACAGTGACAGCTTTAGTATTTTTTCTCCAAATGAAGAAACCTACGTTAACACTCACTTCGCCAAAATCATTATTGGAGACCTATCACCAGTGGGAAGGATAAGCAATCGTTAGCTTAAATATCATCATATACTTTCATGAGAGCTTTCCTTTTTTATGAAAATGCTGACAAAGGATAGGCTTCTGCTGGACTACTCATCCAGTCCACATGTACTTATACATTTAAAGTGTAGCATCACTTCCTGACAGGATGTCTTGGCTGTAATAAACTAAGGGAAACTCAGGCAGGATATCTGACAGTAAAAGAATATCCAGAACTCTAGTTAATTAGGCTGTGAAAAGTTACTGCCTGTCGGGACATTCTTTATCTATGACCTATATAGGAGTGAAATGTATATGTTTTCATTCTAAATGTGACAAAACAGTGATTTCTTTAGGAAATAGAAAAGACTAAGATTGAGACATTTGGCTTTCCTCTTGAGGAAGAGTATGGTTCCCAGGGGCAGGAACCATGGCAAAGCTATATCCATGTCCAGAAAGTACAGAGCTGCTGGCAAGCCACCAAGTCAGCCAGAGACTCGGTGGCTAGAAAGGAGCCATTGATAAGGAGCTGGTAGGAATGAACATGAGGACAATGGTATTTGGCATCACCACAGTGAGGGAATTAAAAGGAATGAATGTATCTCTCTCTGTCAAATAAATAAAATCTTAAAAAAAAAAAAGCATCCCCTATTGTGTCAGAGTTTCTGATTTTAGTACAGGATGTAGCCTTGGAAATTATACTAAAAAACAAAAATCCACAATTAATCTCATGTACAGCTATTACTGAGAAACTGTGAATTATGTATCTATGTAAAAGGAAGCAGAATAAGTGTGACATTGCTCTGATAAGATCCTCAAAATTCTTATCTAAGAGAAACAAAGGAAATGGACTGTTTTTTTCCTAGTATATGTCATATAATTTAAAAAATGTCAAACTAAGTGAATCCCCTGGTGATAACAGATGCAGTAGCTCTCTCCATCTTTCCTCTTTAATATAGTTTTATCTAAAAAGAGGAACCATTGACATGAAAGATCCAGCAGAACCACCGAGTTCCAGGCTGACATTTATCCAAATAAAAACTGACTCTCATAGCAACTACATACCCTGCCGCTCGCTCTTCATCAGAAGTTCTACTATAAACTCCTCCTTCATTGTTTGCTAAGAACAATTGAGGATGGGGAAAGAGCTAGAATGAGGAAAGACAAAATGACAATTCCAATTCAGCACTGGGAAGAATTAAGCGGAAAAAACTGATCTTTATGCCACCTCTTGTTTTACTTCTAATTCTAGAAATAAACATATAACAGTAAAGAAAAGAGATAATAAATGCTCCTGTACGCATTATTCAACTCAAAATTACCAACTTATCTTCAATCTTGTTTCATCACCCCACATACATATTCTTTTCACTATACACACTGCATTATTTTGTAGCAAATCTTAGACATTGTTTTATTGTTCTATTGTACTATGAACTTGTAAAAGATGAAAACTTTTAAAACAGAACCACAAAACACTTAAACTGCATTGTATGTTTCCTATTGCTGCTGTAACATATTACCACAATCTTAGTGGGTTAAAACAACACAGATTTATTCTCTTATAGTTCTCAAGGTTGTAAATTGGAGATGGGTCTTAAGGGGGCTAAAATCAAGGTGTCATTAGGGTTGGTTCCTTTTTGAGGCTCCAGTGGGAGAATGCATCTCTTGCCTCTTCCAGCTTCTCAAGTCTAATGGCATTCCTTGGTGTCTGGCTACATCACTCCAACCTCAGCTTTGGTCATATTGCCTTTTCTTCTTTGACATTCTTGCCTCCCTCTTCTGAGGATCCTTATGATTACATTTAGGATATACCCTGATAATCCAGGATACTATTTAGCTTGATTACAACCGCAAAGTTCCTTTTACAATATGAGGTAATGCATTCACAGTTACCAAAATCTAGGACATGGATATCTTGGGGTAAAGAAAGGTCATTATTCAGCCCACCAGACACACTTAAAAATCAACAATAGTTCCTTAGTACCATCAAAAATCTGGTCAGAATTCAAATCCCCTTGGTCATCTCACAGTTTTTTTGGTTTGAATTTATTTTCAGGTGGTTTGACTAAGTCAGTACACAAAGTCCATATGCTATAATTGATTGTCTCTTTTAATCCACAGAGTTTTTCTTACCCTTACTCCCTACTACCTTGCAATTTATTTCGTTAAGGAACTGGATTGCTTTAGCTGTTGAGTATCCCACATTCAGGATTTTGCCGATGGAGTCATTTAACACATTCATTCCTTTGCCTACTTCTCCCCATAAACTAATAGATCAGTAAGCATGACCAGATCCAGGTTGTATTTTTGACAAAAAGATTTCATGATGCCTCTCATTCCATTTAAGCATTATTCTTTACATCCCTCTTTCTCTGACCAAAACCTTTCTCTCCAAGAAGATTCTGTTATATCCTGGCAGTCATTACGCTTTAATATGAATTAGCTTAAAGGCTCTAGTACAGAGCCTCAACACAGATTTTGACTTTATTTTTGGTCTACCCAGCCCCATCAATAAAATCCTAGAGGTTTCAGTCATTCCAACCACATCGCCGAGTTGACACTGTTACTGACTAGAGTGATTCAGATTTTCACCCAGAACAGTTCTAGAAGAAATTTATCTGTTAATTGTATAGACTCAGCCTAAGTTTGAGGAATGACCTTAGGTCCCAGGATAACTCATGTGTTACATCTTCAGAGAATCAATAGGTGAGACCACATTCATGACAAATTCAGGCCACAAGGGAATACTAGGAAGCAGAGGATGTGGCCTCTTGAAAGAGAAAAGAGATTCAGAAATTAAGGTACTAGCAAGAACCAATACTTGGTCAATGTTGACTCTCTGTCTTTCTGTCCAAGTCCTCATAATCAGATAGCTGATCTCAAGAATTAGATAAAAGAGGAGGTAACTACAAGACAGAAAAAAGTACTCACAGCTTATCAGGACAGGAAAACTAGGACTTATAACTACTTCCACATTGCTGATTTAAAAAAAGGAAGAAAAGAAAAAAACGAAAGGCACCTGATTTGAAAAGACAAGCAGACTTTTACAGCCATATAATGTGGGATAAGGAATGAATTATTTCTCCTGAGTTTGGCAGCAAACTCTACCACTAACTAGCTATGTGATTTGGGGGCAGACTTTTAAATGTTCTGGATTATTGGTCATCTTTAAAATGCAGGTGTAGACTAGATACTCTCTAAAGCCCCTTCCAGATATTTTTTTCCAGTGCATGTCATTGCTAATGTTAAACATAAAATGTACATTCATTCACTGATCTCATGCACTTCATAGAATTTTAACAGTGAGCAGATTTAAAAATATGCCTTTGCATAACACTTCACCTGATTCTTACAAGCATGCAGATTTCCCTCACAGGCCCTACCCCCAAGGGAGGCTGAAACACACTAAAATATCTTAACACAGGTGTGTCGTTGTTGTCACCTATTCCTGACCACTTCTCTCTCTTCCTTTACTCCAGAGGTTGTGGGCATACCTGGCATATCATTGGTATAAACAAGGACTGCAAAGACACTGTCAATACTTTCATACCGAAAACACAAATGACTGGCACTTGAGAAAATGGGGTACAATGTAGCCATAAGGACTCATTCACATTACCCTATTTGATGACTGCCAATTTTGTTAGAATGAAAGAAGAATGGGAATGAGGAACATTCCATTTAAGGCCATTTCTTCTATGATCCCTGAGAAGCATTAAAAATAGAAATGTTTGCATTCCTGCCAATCAACTGAATAAAATCATCATGTGGGCAAAGTGAAGGGTTGATTGGCAGTAGTAGTAATCAGTATGCAACTTGGGCAATTCAGGTATAACAAGAACTCAGGAAGACGGGTCGTTAGAAGCACGACTGCTTCTCTGACAGCACCTACACAATGGGTAAATAGATCATGAGGTAGGGGGATCAGTAGGAAAGTCAAACCCAATACATTTATTTTAAAATAATCATTTGGGGCGGACATAAATAGTCTCTCCACTTTTCATGGTACAGTCCATGCATTGTGCTCTACATGAAATAAAGATCAGATGGTTATTGAAAACACGTGAATCCCTCACAATGTGGTTAGAGTAACATATGGTTTCAATAACCAAGTAGTATTTGTTTAACATACAGTGACTTTATTATTAAATGTGGTATGATTATTTAATTTAAATGTCAAATATTGAAACCAGTCTGGCTAAAGATTAACAGCTAATACCCACTTAATGTTAAATATTCAACAAATGCTTTTTAATACGGAATTACTTCTTAACTGCTTCAGGCCTAGAGATTTTCTTCCAACTTACCTTATTATTCCACAATCCCTACGTGTTAAAACCTTAGAATCACACTGCCTTAGCACTAAAATGTCCTTACAGAGTTTTCAGCCCGTGCCTTTGTCCTTACCCACAGAGGAAGAAAAGGAGACCCAGAGAGGCAGGATAATTTATTAGAAGTTTTAGTAACAGTTTTCTACTTTCCAAGCCAGTGCTTTTTATGACAACACACTGCTCATCTCATGAAGAATTAATTACAGGAGGATCAGAGACTCAACGTTTTCTGAAATAAATCTCTGTAAAACCAGTACACGGCCAGTACAGAGCAATTTTTCCTTCCTAATCTATGTCCTTCCCCCGCTGCCCCCGCCAATATTTCCTCATGGTGGGACCAGCAGCTCCTTCCTGGCTTAGTGCCTAGAACATGAATTCTATTCCGCAGTCCTAGAGATGAAGAAATTTCCTACCTCAGATCAAGAATGGAACTGAACTCAACTGTCTTACAAAGGAAGAATGGCGCCAAGTATTGAAAATCCAAGGTGGGGAGCAAAATCATGGCAGGGGAAGCCAAGAATTTCCAACCTAACAGCAGGTCAGGATAAAGCAGGGAAGCCTGTATATACCTAGGTGTGACTGTGATTTGTGTGTGGCTGAGGCCAAGGGTGGAGGGGCCCACCGAAACTTGAGCTGAGCTGAATAATTGAAGAATCTGGTATTCTATAAAGGGGAGTTCCCCAAACCTCTCACTCACTCTCACCCCTCCTTGCTAAATTGAATGTAGGAACGAGGCTTACTCAAGTATTTTTAGAGTGGACAACCAGAATGGTGAGCTTCCCATGGCTCATCACATAAAAAACCCATATAATAATTGGGCTCATTCTACCTGGAGCAAACAATAGAAAAGTGTTTGAGTATGTAGTATGTGTGGTGTGTCTTTGTGCACTGCAGGGTGAGGAAGAAAGAAGGGAGTTGCTGCTTTAGGACTATCTTCACATATTTTCTCTGTCTTATGGAACTAAAAACAGACCATTTTCTGTGTAGCTCAAATAGAAGAACTAATTTCAACAGTAAGAAATATACAGAAGCTGATGCTGCTGATAATCAGAAATATTTTTTAACTATCAGAGTTGCTCAGTGATGGAATGGTAGAAACAGACAAAGTTGTAAGCTCCTAGTTACTGAAAATTTTTTTTGACACTTTTTTACTGTTATGTAATCACCATACATTACATCATTAGTTTTTGATGTAGTGTTCCATGATTCATTGTTTGTGCATAACACCCAGTGCTCCATGCAGAATGTGCCCTCCTCAATACCCACCACCAGGCTAACCCATCCTCCCACCCCCCTCCCCTCTAGAACCCTCAGTTTGTTTTTCAGAGTCCATCGTCTCTCATGGTTCATCTCCCCCTAGTTACTGAGAATTTTTGAACAAGGAGACACTGAACTGCCCAGGGCAAACCTTCAGTGAAGTGATCTCTGGATATCTTTTCTGTTTCAACTCAAGTTTCCATAAACCTGCTATATAAGCTTTGGATTCATTTTTCATGAAGCAGCATTTCCCTGCAGATCCCTCAGGTATGATTTCCTTTGGAAAAAAGCGGTAAAGCCAAGAGGTATATAAGGGAAATAGAGAAAAAGAAGAGGAGAGCCTGAAAAGGAGGAATTGGCCTAAAACAAGGAAGAAGAGTAGACTTGCTCAGTTACCAGTAGATAAATGTGTCATAGTTCCTATGGTGATATGAGAGAAGAAGGCAGAGCTAGGACAAAGTGCACTGGACTAGGGTACAAGTCAGAGGCAGGAGGGTAGAGCTCTATGTAACTCAAATGTCAGCTGGGGCATCCTCATACTTCAGAGATCTTATTAAATTTGAACAAAATAGCAATTGCCCACAGCTCTTCCCCTCATTTCTGTGCATTCCCATACTGACTTAGGAAACAAGGGTCAGCCTTGATATGATCTCTAGTGACCTTTTTTGGACAAATACTGTGAGGTCTAGATAAACAGCTTTCGTTTGCATGTGAAATTTTTCCTAACAGGGCACTATGAAGATGGAAGAGATAAGTGATGGCCAGAGTAAGGTTTCCTTCTCAGGGCTGGGAATGTTGGGGGGAAAAATATAATTACTTCGTCAAACCAGGCCATGCTTCTAAACTATTGGCAATGGTCCTAAGAATAGCTGCAGGAAAATCATAAAGAAGGATCTAACACTTATTACAGGAAAATCAGGAGACATTTCTTATAAAACTGTCAGAAAATAAACTATAATCTGGAGACTTTTAATATATCTCTTCTCCCCCATATATGTGGTCATATAATAACTTTTCCACCATCAAATTTAGTCAGTGGGCCCTTACATCTTTTACCAGTTGCAACCTATGTTGTAACTTTTAAAGACCTTCATTCAAAATGCAAAACACCAGACTGACAAGTCTCATCAGTTGGGAGGTGTATTGCCTCTACATTGGTTGTCGATGTAATTTTACTTCTAACATGCTCTGATGACAGGAGGCAGTTAAATAAAAACCAGACCTGCTGACTGCTCATCAAGGAAACGACTCATGCTGAGAGTGAGGGTTCCTTTACCTCCACTATGTTTATACATGTCTCCTCCTGGGCTCAGGGCTCTGAGATCTGCCTCTAAATGTGGTAACATGGAGCAGAATTTTCCTGACTGGCTGGTAACTAAGCACTGAGTGTTGAGCACTGATTTCAAGTTCATGGCATTCCTGTCTGCTGTCCCCTGTATCCCCCATCACCATCCGAAAGAATAGGGAGGAATTACTCAACATCTTTCCTTCCTTCAGTACAAAAAGCACATTATTTCTTATCCTCTTCCCATAGAAGAAAGGAAGCTTTTCCCACCATTAAGATAAATTCACAGTAGATTATTTAAATAAGCATAGGCTCTAATCTCTTCCCAGTTCATATCAGCTTCCTGCTCTGATTTCTAAGACCATAAGCTCTTGAGATTGAACTGGAGCACTTATTACTTCTTTTTTTTTTTTTAAGATTTTATTTTATTTATTTGACAGAGAGAGAGAGAGATAGCTAGAGAGGGAACACAAGCAGGGGGAGTGGGAGAGGGAGAAGCAGGCCGAGCAGGGAGCCCAATGCGGGGCTTGATCCCAGGACCCTGGGATCCATGACCTGAGCTGAAGGCAGACGCTTAACAACTGAGCCACCCAGGCACCCCTGGAGCACTTATTACTTCTTAAGGGCCAGATCCACATATATTCTTCTTGTGGGAAGAACTTACATTTTAGGGGCGCCTGGGTGGCTCAGTCAGTTGGGCAGCTGCCTTCGGCTCAGGTCATGATCCCAGGGTCCTGGGATTGAGCCCCACATCAGGGTCCCTGCTCAGTAAAGAGCCTGCTTCTCCCTCTCCCTCTGCCTGCTGCTCTGCCTACTTGTGCTCTCTCTCTGTCAAGTGAATAAATATATATATATAAAGAACTTACATTTTAGATTATGAACACTCAGCCTCCTCTCCCAAATCCAAACCAAAGATCCAAAATGGGCTATTGCCCACTGGACTCCCTGCCCTCACTCTGCCACTACGCATATGTTCACATATGCCACCAATTAAAGGAAGCATACCCTGAAAAAGAATAGAAGTGTCTTGCTGTGGTTTTCCTTCTATCCCTCTCATGAGGCCCCATTATTTTGTTCAGCTTTGAGTCACACAAGTCTTGACACCTTGGAAAACTGTTTTGTGACAAGAAAACAAAAAATAGAATTCTGAGAGACCTCCAAAAAATATGAGGAGCAGTTGAAGGAATCGGGGATGATTTTTTTTGGAGACCAGAAGTTTTGATGGGGTCAGGATAGCTAACTGACTTTACAGAGCTAAAGAATTATTTGCTGTGACTCTGAAGGGCATGGTTAAACCAATGGAAAAAAGCTCCAGGTGGGTTTGAGGATAATTTTGGCTTCATAGGAAAATTAAAAAAAAAAAAACATAATAACAATTAGAGATGTTTAAAGAGGCAGTAATAAGCTGCTTTAGAAGATAGAGCATTTCATGTTCCTGCAGATACAGTTGTCAAGCAGATGGCTTTAAAAAAGAAACAAGAGATCAACTGTTTATGTTCAGACAGTTTGTACACATGCCGTATGCTTTAAAAATCAAAGAAGATGAAGACTTTGTGACATGAAGACCATTGGTGTGATGGGGCGGAAGCTAGACTGGGTTGGAGGGAATGGGGAGGAACAATTTGATTTCAGCATCTGAACTTGTATCAGGCCTCTGGAACTCTGCACAGATTCCTAGAAACAGAGGCTAAAGCAAAAGCTCACATGCTATCCCTTTTTTGAGGAGTGTGGGGAAGTGGGGAATATGGCACAGAAAAAAGAAGAGCAAAGGTAATGATGTGCCTATGCCATGTGGCCCCTGCTTGGCAGCAAGCATAGCTGATGGCTTAACCGGGCAGGATACCATCATAGAGACAATCTGAGATCAGACTGTCCATGAGGCAAAAGAGAGAAGAGTCTGTCCCATTTCCTGCATTCCATCACTCAAGGTTGGCTTCATGGAACTCCTGCACTTTCAGGCAGTGTCTCTGGGCTATCCAGAAAAGGGCTACGGAAGCTACAGCCCACAGGAAAGTCTGGTGAGTGTGCAGGAACAGCATTCTTCTTTGCCCTGTAGCGAGTCAGGATGGCAGATGAGCTGGCTCCACAGCTACACAAACAGCATGGAAGACACTCGGGCTAGAGCCAGAGCAATTATGTAAGTGGAGGACAGGGAGGCAGGGAGCACCCAAACTGTGTCCAACATAGCCCCCACTCCAGATTCATAGCACTGTCTGTGAACATGGATGTGGTCTTTGGTCAAATCTACTCTGCCCTCCATGTGCTGCAGCTATGGGAATTCATGCTAGAAGAATGACTTTTTTTTTTTTCCCTAAGACAGAGATACCCAGACATACCAGACTAGAGAGTGGGTGACAGGTCATCCATGCCTCTCACACCTCCAACTGACAAGGGAAAAAACCCCTTCTCAGAAATAATTCTCCTAGACCCCAGAGAGGGCAGAGGCCTCTTCCTCTTCATCCTGATTCAGAAATTATTCTTTCTGACATCCTGTTGGAGGAGGCACTTCATAAGACTCCTAAACTATTTTTCCTGGGGCTGGTTAAGTTTGTAGAGAAACTATATTCTGGGCCAGGCTCATTTTAAGAGATGAGTATCTGGAGCTTAATTTCATTTTGCAGACACATGATTCTGTCCTCTTCCTACTTATTACAATCTTGATTTTTCAACTGCAGAAGAAACAGCTTCACATTGAAGAAAGGGAACTTGGGAGTTCAAGGACAGGGGTGAGTAGTGGGCCTATCCCTTATTCACTGGTGATCCCGATCAAATTTCTTAAACTCTCAGGCCAGTTTTCATCTTCTAATTCTTCTATAATTCCAAATAAGTGCTGCATGAAATTGGCATGTACGTTATTATTACAGAGTCTCCCAAAGTGTGGGAGCTGAGGCAGTAGCATATGGGCACATATGCTTGGAAAGATAAATGGCGGCTACATGGATAGTCTGATTACACTGACCCTGAAAGGAAACCTTGTGAGTTTAGGAAGGCAGGTGTATGGTTTTAAAGAGGCCACTGCTCAGGAAGACACCAAATCAAATATTGTACAGAATATTCCTTGATCCTGGTTCCATCGAATGGGAAAAGATACTCAGAGGCTGGAGAAAGGTATACCTAGAGGAGAAAAGACTGAGATTATTAGAAAAATACAAGGAGGCAGCTATAAGGTATGGAGGCCATTCTGTTAGGAAATTTCAATGAAAGTCATAACTAAAAAGAGGTCTTTCTTTTTGCTAATACTTCATTCAATTAACAAGTGTTCTTTTTGTTGTTGTTGTTGTACCCTGCATATGCCCAACACTGTTAAGTAATGGGTAGGATATACAGAGAGTAAAAGTTGTGATTCTTTCCCCCAAAGTGCATGAAACCCAGCTGCTGTGTTAAGATATCATACCTGAGACAATAAAAGAGAAAAGCAACTCATAATAAAATATATGTAGTAAGCCGAGCAAAAATAGGCAATAACAGAGAAAGCTAATATAAAACAGGGCCTTCTTCCTGGGCAATGAAACAAAGAGGATAATCATAATAATAGATAATATTTATGGGGCATTTACTGTACAATAGGGTCCATTCTAAGTCCTTACATGTATCAACTCATTAATCCTCATAATAATTGTAAAATTAAGAAAGTAAGGCACAGAAAGGTTAGGTAGCTTGCCCAATGTCACATAGCTACTGAGTGACAGAGACAGAAACCAAACCCAGGAAGTCTGACAAAGAGATCCATGTGGTGAGTAGACAAGAAACTTAAAATTTATTAGACTATTAATTACTACAGGTTGTCCTTGTGTTCTCAGAGTCAGGCACCTACTAATTAGTCAATGGTTACTTGTTGAAACAAAAGGAGCTAAACTGAACGAACTGGGAAAAGAGAGGAAAAGAAGCATCAAGGTCACCACAGTCGGTGGAACAGCAGAGGCAGAAATGGGCATGCCTCTGCCTCTGTCCCCAGGGCGAGCCCTAGGTCACATTCAGGGAAGAAGTCCAGGGCATGACACAGCTTTGTGACGCTGCAGAGAAGACTGCAGAGCAGCAGCAAGCTGGTGCACAGACCAGGGCTCTGCAAGTCTCCCCAGAGAAGACGGCATTCATGTATCACAATGATGCTATGAGCAACAGGCGTCCTCTGATTTCGTGACTCGTCTTTGCTCTGCAAATACAATAAGCTACTGTAATGGCTAAAAATGTATTTTGGATTTGCAGTTCAAATGGCTAAGTAATGTGGCCTCCAGTGTTTCTCAGGAATGCTTGCCATGTTTAGACAAACCAAGAGAATAACCGGGTAACACCCTGAGATTTGGCGCTCTGAGAAACACCGACTGCCGGCGCTCTGGGCGCTTTTGCCTGACCACTTCTCACAGTTCAGAATGTTCGCACACCACATCATGAAATGGCTGAAAAAGATTCCTCCATCCGCCTTTTCAAGGGCATTCAACTCTTCCACTTCCTCACATGACCCTGTCTCACTTTGGCTGCTTTGATTTTGACTGTTTTTTCCTCCTCACCCTCCCACCCACTTCACAGAGCCCATATTACTTTCCATCTTGTGTATACCCCAGTGAGAGAAGCCAACATTTTTTCCAACCATCAGAGTGGAACTGGCCATCAGGATAAACTTTTTCCATCTAGTAAATGTTCATCTGCTATTTTAATGTCTTAGTCATATCATATGGCTGCCACAGCCAATGCCCTCAGGGCAGTAGGCCATATTGATACAATTAGCCTACATACTCTTCCGTTCCTGGAAGTGCCTTTCCTTTATTACCCTTGAATATCCACAGTTCTTAATTTCCGAAGACAGGGCATGTAATCTAACTCCCAAATCCCACAGTGAAGAGACAATCCGGCCCCCACCCACTCGCACATTCCCAGCAAATCCCACAGACTCTGCTTCTTTACAGTTACACTGAGACTGAACTTTTCAATTATACACTTGGTTGAAGCCAACAACATTTGTTTCTACCATATCATGTTTTTAGTAATTAGAAAGTAATTCTCTGAGGCAGAGAATACATCAGGCTTGCCAAGAATGAGCTCTGCTGATGACTTCTGAGTACTATGAATGATTTTGCTGTGACCTCCATCACAAAAAAATCACTTCACTGACTACAGAGGCAGGCCATTTTTTTTTAACTTGGTCAGCCATTTTGCCTAGCAATCTCCTAAAAGAATTTCCCTTTGAAAACCAGAATTTTTCATATGATTTATAGTCAGATCTAAATTAGCTAGAAATAACTAAGACTTTTCTGACCATTTTCTAAATTTCAAGTGTTGGAATCAGTGAAGTAGAGTGAGTTCATTACTGCTTATCAGATGGTATGAAGGTCATGAAAGAGAATCAAATGACTCTTCAGTTTGACAAACAATGGTTTTCCAAGCCCCCCAAATGATCATTTGTCCATTCCAGATATTATATTAGAGTAAGAATATGATTATTGTCAATGTATACAGGTAACTAGTGTTAGTTTCACATAGAGTTATGAAATCAAGCAAAGCTGGCCTTTAGTGTGCCTCCCATTCTTTATTTTTCAATGGCTTTCTGATATCCCTTCAACTTTCCTTTTGAGATTATATCCTAAGGTTTTCTATTAGGAAAAGTACTTTCAGAAAATATAGGAAAATGTTAAGTACTGATATTCCATTAGTGATCTTAGAAAAGTAGATTTAACCTAATGGGATTTCCAAAGGTGTATGGATGGAATTCTAGGCACTAGCCATCAGGGGGAGCAGTTGTGGTTTCTGTGGTTTCCTATGGGTGGCCCTTCCTAGTATCTGTGAAATCAGAACTCACAGTTTCCTAGTGTCCTAATTTGCCAAAATTTAGAGCTGGAGCACTAGTTACCTGAAGAAGGACAAGGCTGCAACTACTGTTCTTTAATGCTGATGTGGAGTATCTCATTGTCACTAGTAGTTAAAAATGGTCCCTGATAATGATTTCTCTTAAGTTCTGGCAAGTTTCAGGCCTATGATACCTAAATGTTGGGCAACAGTCACTAGATAGATATTACTTATAGAAGTCTGAGGTCAATAGTGAATAAGGGGTGAAGACTAAATTATTCCAAAGATGTATGTAATATTTGAGAAATTCTGAATTTATGGCAGACATTGCCTTGAAATGTAATAATCTAATTATGTATCGATAGAAGTTTTCATCATAAGGAATTCAAATATATTGCAGATATTATTAAATTAGCCTCTATAGGATCATAGTATCTAAGATTTGTTGAGTACTTCCTATGTGCCAGAAACTATAAACACTTTACATTGTCAACTAATTTAATCCTTATGGAAATCCTAAGAAGTAGGTATTATTATTATCGTTAAATAATAGAGAACTGAAACACAGAGGAATTAAGTAATTTGCCTAAAATCACAGGCAAGAATTTGAACTCCACAAGTCAGAATCCAGAGCATGAGATCTTAGTAGCTCCAAAGATCATATTAATTGCTTTAAAAAGTATCAAGTTAGGAATTTACTGAAAAATGTTAAGTGGTCAAGCTGAGATGGAAGAGTAGTTTTTTAATTCCCAAGCTAGAAATTATTTTACTGGTCTAGCCCACTGAAATCTAGCCAAGGATTTCTCCTTATGAGAACAGTAAGGAGATTTCACTGACTGGGCTTTTGCTCCTCTAGCCCTGACCCCTTTTAGCCTGAGACCCCTAAAATTGGAAGTTGCTCAATTCTGCTTCCCCAGATTTTGATATTGACACAACAATCTGACTTTGCTTATTTTCCTTATTTTTCACTGACCCTATATGTATCCCATTCATCCTTAACAGACCTTGATATTAGGCCTTGGTTTTTAAATCTCCTCCTTTTATTCAGTGTTTTAGGAAAGACATTCTTGACTTTGGACCAAACATCACTATTATTAACTGAGACCTGTGACACTTCTGGTATATAACATTATTTAATAGATTTCAAATACTCAAAATTGGAATTTCTTTAACCTGATCATACATCAGAATCATGAAGCTTTTAAAAAATATGGATTCTGAAAAAAACACAACCTTGGGATTGGCAAAGGTTTCTAAAATAATAAACAGAGAATATTAAATATAGAGCTAAAATAGGTAAGTTAGACAACATAAAAATTAAGAACTTCTGTTAATCAAAAGTCACCACTG
The DNA here is from genome assembly GCF_002201575.2 of Neomonachus schauinslandi. NCBI lineage: Eukaryota > Metazoa > Chordata > Mammalia > Carnivora > Phocidae > Neomonachus > Neomonachus schauinslandi. The sequence goes on from NC_058411.1 coordinate 80,237,415, forward strand.
GGGAATAAAAAAGAGAAGTGACAGTAGAAGACATTTTCAATGCATATAAAGTCAAAGAATTAATACAAATAAGTAAGAAGAGAGACCACCAGTACAAAAATAGGCAAAAGATTTGATCAGGGTTTTTACAAAGGAAGGATATCCAAATGATCAAAACTATGAAAAGGTTCTCAACATTCATGACAGAAACTCAAATTAAAATCATGATGAGATGCAACTAACACCCACTAGGATAGCTAAAATTAAGACTTATATTACCAAGAATGGGGAAGGATGTAAAGCAACTGGACTCTTGTTTACTGTTGGGAGTAAACTGGGAGATCCACTTTGGAAAACTGACCAAATCTGCTAAAGCTGAGCACATGCATACCATCTGACTGAGCAGTTGTGTTCTGAGGTACAGACTCAACAGAAACGCATATATTTTCACCAAAAGATATGCACAAGAATGTTCACAGCAGTACAATTTATATAAGGAAAAAAACTTAAAAAAGTCAACTACAGAGAAATGGATTAATAAATTACGGTATACAACAGAATAAGGAAACAGGAATGAACAATTACCACAGAAAATAAGATGTATGAATCTTGCAAAAGAAGCCAGAAACAATGCATACTGTATGAACCTATTTGCATAAAATTCATAAACACACCAAGATAATCTATGGGGTTAGAAGTCAGGACTGTGATTATTTGGGGGAAGATAGTACCCGGATGCAGTAAGGGACAGAGCTAGTAATGTTCTATTTCTTGTTCCAGGAATATTGGTTACATGAGTGTTTACACTTTGTGATGATTATTTGAACTATGTGCATTTAATTTCATGAACTTTTCAATGTGTTATTCTTTAACAAGAAGTTTACCTAAAAAAAAGTACATTTCCCTGGGGCTTTTCTTCAGGCCTAGTGAATCAGCAACTTCTGGGTTAGAGCCCAGGGAATTTTGTTATTAAAATATCCCCGTTATTCTGATAAACAATTAGTTTGGGCAACAACTAAGAGTGACTCCTGGAAGAGCAAAATAATAAATTAAAAATTTAAGGCCAAGAAGTTTATTTCACACAGAAATATTTCTAGATATTCTAGAAAACAAGTAGACCAGTGAAGAGTGCACTTCACTCATAAAAAGTCACATGCCCCACCTAGGTGAGCAGACAGAGAATACAGATGATGTGGGTCCCCACTTCAGTCCAGTAAGTGCCACCTGCCCTCTCCCTCAACTGCAGACCACAGCTCCATGTGGGGAAAACTGTACAGCTGTGGAATGTCACCAGAGAACCCCTTTACCTACATTCTTGTCCTGATGAGTCATTCAGTAAATACAGTAAATAACCTTTGTGTCGAATCTCAGCCCCTGAAATCACAGAGCAGACCCACTAACTTCAAGGGGAAAAAATCCTTCCTTCCCTCCTTCTGTGGTGGAAGTAACTCTGTCGTCAGCTCCAGGAGTCTCTCCGTGCCAAGTGAGAGCATTATGGGGTTTCCGGTAAAGAGAGGTTCACTTGTTTGGATCAGTTAGACTGATGCGAATTTTGAAAAGGCTGAACGATTTTGTAATGCTATCTGTTTAACATTGCTGCACTATGTTATCCTGACAAAGAGCTGTGCAAAGGCTCAAAATAAAATCAACCAGTTCCGGGGCGCCTGGGTGGCTCAGTCATTAAGCATCTGCCTTCAGCTCAGGTCATGATCCCAGGGTCCTGGGATCGAGCCCCGCATCGGGCTCCCTCCTCCGTGGGAAGCCTGCTTCTCCCTCTCCCACTCCCCCTGCTTGTGTTCCTGCTCTCGCTATCTCTCTCTCTGTCAAATAAATAAACAAAATCAATCAATCAATCAATCAATCAATAAAATAAACCAGTTTCACTCTTCCACGTTGGGAGAAGAAAAAGGTCCATGAACACGCTAGTCATTAAGATGTTATCTCTCCCAGAAAAATGACAAAACCATCATGATATGTGCTTTATTGTTGGGCTGAACTGGATTTAATCCCAGCACTGCTAATTGCTATACTTATGACCTTCCTAAGTCTCAATTCACTCTTTAGTAAAGTAAGTATAATCAAACCTATTTTAGAGAATTATGTCAAAATTAAAAGATATTTGTGTAAACTACTTAGCATAGTCCTAGCACATAGTAAAGGCTCACTATGTCTTGCATTTATCTTGTCACCTTGAGGGTTTATTCTTTATTCTTGAAAATGAAAACAATGGACTATTTTGAAGAAAATTGCCACGTGAACCATTTTAATTGCTGACTTTTTGATTTTATATAGATGAATTCCCCATTTATTTCTTCAACCTAAACCTTCTCCCTAAAGCCCAAGCTGATTTATCCATCTGTCTAACTCAACAGCTTATACTCAACTTAGTATATCCTAAATTCTTGATATCCTGTTCTTTTGCTGTTTTTCAAACTTGCATTGCCCCCAGTCTTTCCATCCCATGAGTGGTTCCACTATTTACCCTAGGAAATCAGTGAAAAACCTGAGTCATCCTTAACTTCTCTTTCTCTGATACTCAGTGTATATTTCATCAAGCCATTATTATCTCTTACCTGGTATAGCTGATGCTGTTCTGCACTGCCCAGATAGCTCCCTTTAGAATCAAAGTACGCATTCCACATTACTTCCAGGGAAGTGCTGTGCAGGGAGCATCAGTCATCCCATCATTGGCCACCCCAACACTGGCACAATGTGTATATTAATGGAATAGCCAGGGTCACAAGAATGGAGGCTATGTGTGGGCCCAACAGTATAGAATTCCATTCATCAAGGCTGGTTTGCCTACTATTGCCACTGAATTCCTAGTCTGCCAGTAATAAAGACCAAATGTGAGCCCCTAAGATGGCACCATCCCTCGATTAGACAAATCAATCACATGCTGGCAAGTTAACGGCATTGGTTCCCTCCCATCTAGAAAGGGGTATGATTCACTTGAGTAGAATTAACTCATAATCTGGTTACATGTTTCTTTCCTGCCTGCATGGCCTCAGCCAATACCACAGTCAAAGGCTTAGAGAGAGTCTGATCTATCAACCTGGCATCCAGTATCACATAGTATCAGACCAGGGAATCCACTATACAGCATCAGAGTTCTAGCAGTGACACAATGACCATAAAATGCGCTTTATTGTTGGGCTGAAGTTAATTAAACCCCAGAATTGCTAATTACCACATTTGTGACCATGGGATCCACCAGACCTATCACATGTCACAGAACCCAGAAACTTGAGAGGACTATGGACAGTCCTTGTAAAGGTACAACTCTGGTGCCAGCTTGCAGATGAAGAAGTATGTACCTTAAATCAACAGTCATGATATGCTATCATATAACAAAAAAGGAGAATATGTGGATTTGTGGACTACATGATAGTAGTTAAGTGTAGTTCTGCTTCCCTTCACTCCCAGTGACCCAATGAGAAATTTGTGTTTTCCATCAATTCAACCATAGGTTTTGTAGGTCTGGAGGTCATGTTTCCCATAGAAGGAACACTTCTACCAGGGAAATGGTTTTATTAAACCTTAAGGTATGGCCACTATTCAGTCATTTTTGGCTCCTTGGTCAACAGACCAGTAGGTAAGGAAAGAAATCAGTACCCTAGTAGAGGTAACTGAACGGGACTGTCAGAAAGAAGTAGGCTGTTTCACCACAGTGGAGTCAGGGGAGAATACACTTGACACCTACATGATCCACAGGGCACCTCTTGGTTCTACTCTGCCCCATTTTGACAGTAAACAGCCAAGGACAGCAGAAGGGCATGATGACTAGGGCTCACACCCCTAGTAATGAGGTCTGGGTCACCCCACCACATAAACCACTAGGGTCAGCCAAGTGTGCAGAATGTAGAATGTATAGTAAGGAGGGTGAATTTCAGTTGTAGCCATGAGACCAGTCTTTTCCTGAAAAAAAGAAACAGATCAGGATCCTGGAGAAATCCTTGTTGGATGGGCTAAAGAAATAGAAAGCAAGTGGATACGGATGACACAAGGGGTAGACTGGTATTGATACCCAGAGGCCCCTTTATATTGGTAGCATGCATTCCCCTCCTTGCTGGAAGTGTGGCTTGCTGATGGCTCATGACTTAGTCCCTTTTCAGAAATCAACTTTCATTAAAGGGAGCTGTCTCACTCAAGGTTATTCCCCTTCCCCAGGGGCAGCCAACATCTAATGATTGTTTGATGAGGGATACAAAACCCCAAACCCCCTTTGCCTCAATTCCAGACATTTCTGAAGGTCCAACCCTGTTGCTGGTGGGATTGGTTGAGGCCTTTGCTGCAAGGGAGTCACAGTTCAAGTTCTCCTCCGACCAGTCCTGCCTCCTTATCCCCTTACACATGCTGTTTCTGAACACACTTCCCTATAAATCACCTGCACTCAATCTATCTCTGAAAGTCTATTTCCTGTCTTATATGAAGCTTATTGCAAAAACTTCCTATGTGGTTTCCTTCTTCTACTCTTGCTTCCTAAAGTCTTTCTTCAATTCAGAAGCCAGAATGATCCTCAAATATAAGTCAGATAATGTGTTCCCTCTGCCTGGAGTGCTCTTCCTCCAGTATACATATTCTATCCAACCTTCTGTCATGTGGATCTTTGGTCAATGTCACCTTATCAGAGGGGACTATGTCTACCCTAACAAAACTGTACTCCATCCTTATCTGCTCTATTTTTCTCCATAGCCCTTACCTCTATTCTATTAGCACCATTCTATTATTGATTGGTTGCTGATTGATTTTTTTTTTTGTCTTTCTTTCCCATTATACTGTAACACCCATGCAAACAAGGATTTTTCCTTTTCTATCCAGTACCTAGAACAGTATCTGCTTATGTTAGGAAACACTCAGCATCAATGGATAAACTAATGGATGAATAAATAGTATACTATGAGTCCACATATCCAAGCACATAGGTGTTCCAAACAAAAGAATAAGACAATCTAAAACAATGTTGACAATAACCCTGTGTGGCAGGCAATTTCAGTCCAAACTTGGGCCATTCATAGGAGTGGGGCATTGTGGACTCAGATCTTTTGATAGTCTTCAGAAGCTCATGAAGAGTCCAAATGATTCAGTTAAAACACAAAAGTCTTTTAATGTGTCTGGTGCTTTATTTCTGCAGAGCTTTGTGAAAGGAGGGATTGAATTTTGATGTTTATTGTTGCTTGTTTTTTTATTGTTTTGTTGTTGTTCTATTACAATGCCCAACATATGCCTATACCTGTTAGTTAATAAACAGGACATGAGCCATTTTGTCTAAAATCTCTAGCTTCCACATTAATGAAGTTAAAGGCATTGAGAGAGCTCAAACAACCATTGTATTACTCAGGGTTCAATGCAAAATAACTGGAAACAGTTCCAGATATTTAAACAGAAGAGATTTCATACAGAGTAACAGGTACCTACAAAACGCTTGCAAGGACTAGAAGACAGAGGTCACTTTGCTCCCAGGTAACATCCTCATAACAATGCTGAGTTCTGGAAAAAGCTGCTGCTGCTTCCACTGTTGCTCCTGCCATATCTACCTGACTCTCACAGATCAGTCAGCTGATCCTGAAATGTGGAGTCCAGCTTCCAAAAATGCTCTTCCTCCCCTGACTTTGCTTGCTAGCAGGAGGCTGACAGCCCTTGGGCTCTCCCTGTACTGAGTGAGCACATTTCACTGGTAGAATTATATCATATCCAGAACTTAGCTGTGCATTAGTCTGCAAAATATCACTTTTAGCCTTCCAAATATAAGTAGATAAAAGAAAGAATAGGACTGGCTGTGCAACAGACATCATCCAGCAGATATGCCAATTGTGGAAACTCCAAAAGGGGAAGTTCCCCTGTTCTGCAAGTATCTAGTTCAGTACCGGGATGGCTTTATTTTGGAAGAGAGAAGAAAATTCTATCAACAGCAATAACTTTCATGTAATAAGTGCTTACTTTGTGCTTGGCACCATACAAAGCACTTAACATTCACCATCTCATCTACCCATCTCAGGAACTCTATAAAGCTAGTATTAATATTATTTCCATTTTATAGATGAGAAATCAAAGTTACCCATCTCAGGAACTCTATAAAGCTAGTACTATTATTTCCATTTCATAGATGAGAAAATCACAAATCCATTTATAGATGAGAAAATCAAAGTTTCAGAGGTGTGCCAAGAACATACAAATCATAAAAAGCAACAGCAAAGGTGGGACATAAACCCAGTGTCAAAGTTCTTAACCACTAGGCAGTATCACTCCCAACACCAAGTTACACCACCTATTCCATCAACACAAAAACACTTCACCATCTGTAGTCTCTTCTCCTTCCTTCCCTCCCTCCTCCTCCACCACCCCCTCCTCCTCTTTCCCTCCCCTTGCATTAGCTCTCCTGCTTTCTCACTTTCTCACTCTCACCTTTGCTCTAGCTTTCAACAAGTGACCACTTCCTATGGATGCATGTATCTATACCTCTACTTATTCACTGTCATCATGGGGCTCAGTAGTAAAATCCATACTTATGAAGTTTCAGTATTCTAAAGAGATTACATCATTTCCAAAGATAAGCTGCATAAGGAAGGTCTGAAAATCCTTTGAGAAAAGGCACAATTCTTCAGATGATAGAAGTGAGATGCTGGGGGAAATACCAATATCCCTAGTAGGAAAACTTAAAAAACATTTCAAAATTCTCTTAGTCATGCATCAGGGAGTCTTGAGAAAGACCAGTCACTGTGGCTATTTTTAATATTTACTAAGAAAATTTAAACACTCCTATATTTGTTTTGTGGTTTCCTAGGTTATCTTTTCCAGAGGTCATTCTGGATTGTAATTAAGGGAGGATGAACTAGAGGGGAGCACAGATGAAGCAGAATGACAAGCACATTCTCTTTCTGCTGAGAAATCCCTGGGTCATATTAAAGAGCAAAATGGTAGGGCTTGGCATTGTTGTAGTGAATGTGTACTAAGCATAGACTCTTCTGTGCTATCTAATTTCATCCTCACACAAATCCTGTACGTAGTATTGACTTTGTTTAATTAGACCAAACCAAGGTTTAATAACTTGTCCATATTCACACTGACAGAAGGTGGCAGAGCCAGGATCTGAACCCAGATCTCTGGGTTCTTCTTATTGAATCACCTCTACCCCCACATTCTAGACTTTCCTTTGTTGCAACTTCTATTTTCTGTTCTTATTCAACTTTCAACTTAAAACTAGTCACAAGCAAAGAAATGAAACCATCTTATACCATACACAAAAATTAACTGAAAATGGGCGCCTGGGTGGCTCAGTTGGTTAAGTGACTGCCTTCGGCTCAGGTCATGATCCTGGAGTCCCGGGATCGAGTCCCGCATTGGGCTCCCTGCTTGGCGGGGAGTCTGCTTCTCCCTCTGACCCTCCTCCCTCTCATGCTCTCTGTCTCTCATTCTCTCTGTCTCAAATAAATAAATCTTTAAAAAAAATTAACTGAAAATGAATTAAAGACTTGAAAAAAAGACCTAAAACCATAAAATTCCTAGAAGAAAAACATAAACAGTAAGCTCCTTGACAGTGGTCTTAATGATTGATGTTTTTGTGGATCAGACTCCAAAGGCCAGGGAAACAAAAGCAAAAATAAACAAATGGGACCACATTAACTAAGAAATTTCTTCACAGAAAAGGAAACTATCATTAAAATGAAAAGGCAGTCTACTAAATGAAATAAGATATTTGCAAATCACACATCCAATAAGTGGTTAATTTCCAAATTATATAAAGAACTCATAAAACTCAACAACCAAAACAACCTGATGACAAAATGGGCATAGGATCTGAAGAGATATTTCTCCAAAGAAGACATACAGATAGTCATCGGGCACATGAAAATATATTCAACATCATCAATTATTAGAGAAATTGCAAACTGAAACCACAATGAGGTATCACCTCGTACCTGTTAGAATGTCCATTATCAAAAAGACAAGAAATAACAAGTGTTAGAGAAGATACAGAGAAAAGTGAACCCTCATATACTGTTGGTGGAATTGTAAATTGGTGCAGCCACTATAGAAAACAGTAGGGAGGTTCCTCAAAAACTTAAGAATAGAACTAACATATGATCCAGCTATTTCACTAGTATCTCACTAAATCTAAAGAATACTAAAACACTAATTTGAAAAGATATATACACCTGCATGTTCACTACAGCATTATTTACAATAGCTAAGATATGGAATATGGAAACAACCTCAAGTGTCCATTGACAGATGGGTGGATAAAAATGTGATACACACAAACACACTGCAATACCATCCAGCCATAAAAAAAGAATGAAATCTTGCCATTTGCAACAACATGGATGGAATTTGGTAAGTGAAATAAGCCAAAGGAGAAAGACAAATGCTGTTTTCACTCATATAGGGAATCTAAAAAAATCCAAAACAAATGAACAAACAAAACAAAACTCATAGATACAGAGAACAGATTGGTGGTTACCAGAGGAGAAGGGGATTGAGAGATAGGTAAAAGGGTGAAGGGGATCAACTGTAGAATGACAGATGGTAACCAGACTTTTGGGAGTAATCACTTTGTAGTATATGCAGATGTTAAAGTATAATGTTGTACACCAAAACTTATATAATAAAAATATTCCATATGTTTTCTAGGCAGAAATCCAGTCCATGACAGCTTGGTCATAATTAATTTGAGCATGTGTATTGTGTCTTATTGCAATAAATATGTCTATTGTAATAAATATATGAACTCCAAAGGGCTTACAAAAAAATCCTAATATGGCTCATGAAGCAATGTGTACATTTATGTAACTGTGTATCTGTGTCTATGTGTGTGTTTAATATAATATTACTGCCATATAGGTATAGAAATGGTTATTTCAGTAGTGGTGTTTGTCAGAATAAATGAATTTATTTTAATTCTTTTTTTTTATTAATTTTTAATTAATTAATTTTTTTTAATTAATTAAAATTAATTTTTAAAAGGAAAAAGAGCCTTGAACCAATTATTTTTATATCAGTCTGAAACATATTAGGAATAAAACAGATCAACCACTGTGGCTGGATCAACACTGGAAATTCCACCCCCCTCCCCAAAGAAGGAACACCTTTATAAGTGAATAAACACAGCAAGAGTTTTATAAAACCTCAAGGTATGACAATCACCCAGTCACATCAGGTACCTTGGCCAAAAGACCAGCAGGCAAGGAAAGGAATCACCGCCCTACTAGGCATAAATGAACCTGGTAGGACTGCTCTACCACAGTGGAGTCAGGGAAGAATACATTTGGCTTCTAAATGATCCAGAGGATATCTCTTGGTTTTCCTCTGCCCCATTTCAACAGTGCATAAACAAAGACAGCAGAAAGGCATGATGAGCAGGATCTTAACATTAATGTCGCCTAAAAAAAATTTAGAGAATTGTGGGTAATTAGCAGCAGTTAGAACAAAGACTGACACAAGAAAGTGCCACGGTTGGAGATGGGTAACATAGGACAATCCATAGTAGCAACTTAGGAGTGTTTCCTTCTGATTATGGCCACCTTTAAGGGGTCTCTGGCTATCAGCATATGAACCTTGCTCAGATTCCCCTAATTTTGGTCATAAAGATGAGAAGAGGCTGTTAACTCATAATTTTTTCTGGACATTGCTGGAGTTTGTATATCTCTTGTGGTCTGCTTCAAAAGCCAGAACCAATGAGAACTAATGTGTTGGTCTGTGGTCTCACATCACCTGATATCCCCCACCTGAACATGGTTCACACTTCTTCACATTTTAAATTCAGCAACCTATTGTAGGAACTTGAGAAGCAGCTTGAGGATTTTACTTACTTGTAAGCAAGTAGTCTTTTCTTGACTGTTAAGGTGACAACCAAGGGGCAATATTCCACAAAATACCTTTTCTATTTTGCCTCTCAATAACATAGCTTGCATTAAAAACAAAAAAACAAATGAATGAGTGAATGAGTAAGTGATGACTTGCTCTCTCATACCTGGCTAAGAATTCCATTTCTCAAGTGGTAGGAGGGAACTCATTGTTTTCAAAGGGTCAGGATTAAGCATTTTAATATGTTGATTTATTCAATAACTGATTCATTCCTTCATATTCAATAAATGTCTGCTATTTGTCAAGTACTGTGCTACAGGTTAGAGATCAAATATAAATATGGCATACTTGTACCCTTGAGAAATTGAAAATTAAGTAAAAGAATCACAAAGCATAATATTTATAGACTAAGTGCTACTGCAGAATAATACACATTTTTATTTCTAAATACGACAGGGTATTAAAATTAAGGAAGACAAAACAGAGAAGCTGGTATTTGAGCTGGGCTCTACATATATAACGACTAGGTGAATACTAGGTAAAAATGAGGAGGAAGGCCATTCCAAGAGAAGTCTAGCAAGGAAGTTGTGGCTAGGAAGCGTATGGTTAGAGCAGAGGGGCGCGGATAAGTGGCTGAGTGAACACCAGTTTCATTTATAGTTTATATTCTGTAGGCAATGGGGTTCCACAGGAGCCTGATGTGACAATATATGTGTTCTCACCTTCTGTGTACCTAACCTCTAATGGTCTCTCCCTACCAGACTAGCTACATTAAGCCTTTACTATGTATGTTCTTCCTAACAACAAAATTTACTATGTATGTTCTTAATTGTGGCCAGGGCCCAAAGTTGACAACTTTTTCTCTCTCCTTTCCTGATGAATAATTCCTGTCTCTAATTCAACCGTCACTCTCTGTTAATAACGCAAATCTTATCACTTCTCTGCATCTAACAGTCATTCTGAGTCTCTTTTCCCCACAACCTACAGGTCATCTCCACTGGAATGTGTGATGGCTTTGTGATTGGCTAACTTGGCTAGGATGAACTGTGTTCCCCACACTCCTTTCTAGTATGTTTCTGATTAGGGGAGGCTACAAGGAGAGCTGGCTGGTGGGCAAGAGGGAGAGAGCAGCTGTTTTGTTGCGTACACACATACCTTCTCCCAGTTATTCCATCTAACTACTCAAACTGTAGTCTAGATACTGCAGTGAAGGGATTTTACAAATGTAATTAAATTCAAATCAGTTGATTTGAGTTTATCAAAAGGAAGACTATCCTGGGGACATGGGTTGGGAGGGAGGCTCACTTAATTAGGTGGAAGCTTTCTTTTTTTAAACAAGTTTTTAATTTTAACGCCAGGATAGTTAACATACAGTGTTATATTAGTTTCAGGTGTACGATATAGTGATTCAACAATTCTGGACACTACTCAGTGCTCATCATGATAGTGTACTCCAATCCCCATCACCTACTGCACCTCTCCTCCCTCCCACAACCATGAGTTTGTTCTCTATAGGTAAGAGTCTGTTGCTTGGTTTCCCTCTCTCTGTTCTTTCTCCCTATGTTCATTTGTTTTGTTTCTTAAATTTCATATGTGAATGAAATCATATGGTATTTCTTTCTCTGATTTATTTTGTATAGCATATTTTCTAGATCCATCCATGTTATTGGAAATGGAAAGATTTCATTCTTTCTTATGGCTGAATAATATACCACCTCTTCATTATCCATTCATCTATTGATGGATACTTGTGCTGCTTCCTTCCATAATTTGGCTATTGCAAATAATGCTGCAATAAACATAGGGGTGCCTGTATCCCTCTGAATTAGTGGTTTTGTATTTTTTTGGTAAATACCCAGTAGTGTGACTACTGGATTGCAGGGCAGTTCTAGTTTTAACTTTTTGAGGAAACTCCATACTGCTTTTCACAATGACTGCACCAGTTTGCAATCCCACCAACAGTGCACAAGGGTTACTTTTTCTCCACATCCTCACCAACATTTGCTGTTTCTTGTGTGGTGAAAGCACTTTAAAGAGGGAATAGGCCTTCCCAGGAGATCAGCAACACCAAGCATGCTGGCATGCTTTCCCTTCCTCCAGGGACTTCCCCTTCCTCTGGACTTCAAGCTTCAGCTGGAGCTCATGGGATTTCTGCCTGCTTGTGATCTCCTCCTGAATGCCTGCTCAGTGAACTTTAGGCTTCCTTAGCCAGTCTTCACAACTGTGTAAGTCAATTCCATACAGTAGGTAATATATATTTATAATTATATATGTATAAAATTATGAGATTCATATGTCTATATATTTATATGTATACATGTATATACATATGCACATACAAATATATGAATGATGATATATACGGATGTGAGAGATATATCTCTCTCTCCTACTGGTTCTACTTTTCTGGTGGAATGGTTGAATCCTGACTGGTACAGAATGTTCCACACTCACTTTCAATTATCCAGAATTCATTAGCCTTTTCCTTCTTCATCTAACTCATGGGCACAATTTCCTAGAATTTGAGAAACAAGGCCAGTTTTGTCGCTTCTATCTTCTCAATTATAGCAGTAGCATCCCCTAAGTCCAAATACTTTTCCTTTGAAGCCTCTCTCTTCTGTTCTAAACCAGGCTCTCCTTGTCTCATGCTGAAATGGTTTTCCTACTTACCAAGATTCTTCCCTGTCTGCATCCACACTCGCTTTCAATATTGTCTGTCTAAAGGCCTCCTTATATCTTACCACTTACTGATCTTTTTTTCAAATGGGCATACCATTGCTTACAGGTTAAAACCTAAGGGCTTTTTTTTTTTTTAAGATGACATTTAAGGCTCTCAAAAAAAATGATTTCCTAAGTAACAGAGTAAAAACGATACTCATAACAGAATAAGCACTTCTATGCAAGGCAATCTGAGAAGTGATTTTTGCAAGTTATCTCATTTAGCACTCACCATAATCCCATTAAATGGTTATAGTTATTAGCCTCGTTTTACAGGTGCAGCACTGAGGCAGAGAGAGGATAATTCACTTCCCAATTCATACATCAACTAAGTGGGGCATCAGGGATTTGAATCCCTGATCTGACTCTGGAGCCCACCACTCAATTCCCCACATGAATTCTGCATTCTAAACCAGCCTGGGGTCTCACTGAACTTGAATCTATGGTGTTCATTTCCTTACCTGTTCATCTAATTTCCCTGTAAGGGCCACATCTCCTCCCTGCTCTTCCTTCACCTATCCAACTCATGGGTCTGATTTGATCCACCTTCTCTAAATAACATTCACCCACTGTTATGAGCCATGCACATTTCACGGTTTTCTCAATGCCTACCTCATTGATTTGGGTGAATACCTCTTTTCTCCATGTAGACTATAAAGGACCATGTTTACATTTCTTTTACACAGCTAAGAAGCTCTCCACAAAATGACATTTTATTAGTACAGCTGTGAAGGAAGAAACAAACACACACAAACACTGTTATCCCTGGAATATTAAAACCCTATTTGTCAAATATGTACCAGATAATTTGGATCTATTCATCCAGTTTTTAGTGTGACTGTTGAAAGTTTCTTCATGACAAGGCAAAGGCAAATTTCCCTCATTTAATTAAAAGGCCTAAGCATGTATGTTCTGACTAATTTGATGGTCTTGTGAAAGAGCTGGAAGTAAAAATTCAAAATTTCCACAAGTGTGTCTGATTAGCGGGAGCCTTGCTGAATAATTTCACAGTTCTTTGCCCTTCGAAAGTCATTCCAATCCAAATGGGGCTCTGCCAGCTTTTACATTTGTCCATGATCTATGCCAGTGTTTTACATGTCTCTGCTTGTGTGTATTCGGTCTGGTTTTATTTTGATGAGAAGCATTTGATGGGAAGCATTGAGTAGAAAGAAAAAGGAACATTGTCCCTGCCAGAGAAACTTGAGATGGATGGATTCTGACACAGTTGTGTATCCCTAGTACTTGGCATATAACTGCCAATGTTAGTTGATTGAATACTTTTGCTCTCCTGGTTTAAAAGATTCTTTGTATAGTCCCCTATTATAATATTTACTGAAATAACATTAGTTATTTTTATCTCTTTTTTTAAGATTTTATTTATTTATTTGAGAGAGAGAGAATGAGAGAGAGAGAGAACATGAGAGGGGGGAGGGTGGGAGGGAGAAGCAGACTCCCCGCCAAGTAGGAAGCCCAATGCAGGACTCGATCCCGGGACTCTAGGATCATGACCTGAGCCATCTCTCTCTTTAAAGGACCAGGTGTCTTAGTAACTTTTTTAGTATCTAGCACTATCCCCAAAATGGTTGTTGGGTGAGTTAAAGGAGGGAAAAAAAATGTTTAATTTTATTTCCTAGGAAAGTATAATAATCACTGGTTTATAAGCTCAGGATGTGGTTGTTTTTTTTTCCCTCACTCTTTTATAACACCTCAGTTACAAATATTCCCCTGAACCATTCAATGAGGAATGGTCCTTTAATTTGAGCAATATAGCAGAGACCCTTGTGGCAATGGAACTGTTCTGTATCTTGACTGTGGTGCTGGATTCACAAACCTACATGTGATAGAATTACATAGGACTTAATACATACACAAATGAATGTAAGTAAAACTAGGGAAATCTGAATATCAGAGTAAGATCAGTGGGTTGTGTCAATGTCAATATCCTGGTTGATATTTAACGACAGTTTGAAGAGGTAACATTTGTCAGACATTACTATGGGGGGAAAATAGGTGAAGGGAACATGGGAATTCTCTGTAGTATTTCTTACTAATGCATGTGAACCTACAAGTATCTCAAAATAAAAGCCTTTTAAAAATTACTAAATTCTTTTTTTTTAAAGATTTTATTTATTTATTTGAGAGAGAGAGAATGAGAGAGAGCACATGAGAGGGGGGAGGGTCAGAGGGAGAAGCAGACTCCCTGCCGAGCAGGGAGCCCGATGCAGGACTCGATCCAGGGACTCCAGGATCATGACCTGAGCCGAAGGCAGTTGCTTAACCAACTGAGCCACCCAGGCGCCTAAAAATTACCAAATTCTTCACCAGGGGTTTCATAACGCCTTGAGCTTAGTGCAATAGCTACTAGCAGGATTAGTCAGTGATACCGTTAACTCTCCAAGATATGTTTTGAATACACAATTTGAAAAGAATGCCCCAAACACAAAGTGGTACAGAGGAAAAGCTATGACGAAATGACCCCTGGTTCGAGTGTTGCTCTCAGAGCTCCCTTCCACTTTCTCTCTTCCACAAGTGCTGGAGTCGCACTGCTGTGAACCTCGAGGAAAGCGGGAGAGCAGGACGTTCAAATCTGATTCTGCATTCCTTCTCCGTAAGGTGGTAGAGATGTTACTAAGGTTTCCCTTTGCCTTCTATCAACGAATAAGAAATAGGCTTCCACAACAGATATTCAAATTCCAGGAGAATGCTTGAAATTTGGAGTGGTGCTGATTCCAATTACTGAATAATAGCAATAATAACAGGAGCATCCATTGTTCGTGTTGTCAGTACTGTTAACTGCACTGAGGGCTTTCCACGCCATCTGGAACTGGGCAGTTTGTGGAGCCAGAATCTGGCCAAAGCACTTGTTATCCAAAGAAACCATTTTTCTGTGAACTGTCTCCATTAGCATCAGAAAGCTCCACTACATTGGAAATGGCGAGGGGAAGGCCCAGGAGGACAGTCAGGCAGGTGAGACAGCTGCCCTGCTCCGCCGGTGGTGATATTGGCAAGCTCTGGGAATGCCAGTTCATTTCCTGTGAGTCCCCAAGTACAAACAGGATCAGAAAACAGTCCCTTCAGAGACAGTCTCAGGAGCCTTCACAGAGAAGGCAGACCACCACAGAGCAATGGCCCTTTTCTACTGAGAAGGGAAGCCCATGCTTATGTGCCTATTTACTTCTCTCTGGCCTCACTGATCCTTATCAAAACAAAGCTCTTTTCCTCTGAATGTGAGCTGAATTGAAGATGAACTGGATCCCACTTACAGTATCTGTGGGTACTCCAGAAGGATACTCTCTTTCCTTTCCAATGGAGGTCCATATAAGGCAATGGCATCCAGCCTTAAAGAGTTGTGGTCAAGGGCAGAAGCAGAGCTTCCTGGACTGGACACTGGCCATCATTAATCATGAATCAAGCCTTCATCTCCTAAGGGCACTGGCCTTTTCTATATATAGATTGCTTAACCGGAGCTATACTTATCCACTGGGGATGCGGAGTTGCATAGAGAGCACTGAGTTCTCTTTCTGTATTGACACCTAATTATTACGCTTTGGAACAAGCAATTTATTTTTCATGACATAATTCTACAAAATTGATCATGCATATACATTCATGTGTGGAAAGGAAAAACAGAATTAAAACATGTGGGTATATATATTTAATTCTATTTTTCCATTCCCCACTACATTCCTGACTATTACTCCCTTCTTTCACATTAACTCAATGACACATCCGATTGGCTTCTTTTTATGTCTCTCTTCCTGCTCCTGTATCATTCACACATGTGTTTGGTTCCCAGGCATCTTCTGGCTTATGGATTTCTTCATCCAAATTTCTTATTTGAAAATCTCTTAACACTTCTTCTTAGTAGTATTTCCTTGTATACGTTCTCTCCCTCGACATCTGTCTCTGTCTCTCTCTCACACACACATACATATTCACATGAACCCCCCAGATCCCAGTTCACTCTTGGTTCCCTGGGCTGGCATTTAGACTTCAGTAAGTGTGGCTGCTGATTTTCTTGCTACCTATAGCCACAGGCCAAAACAAAAGTGGACTGAGGCTAGATGGAACTAAACTGTGGTGGGACTCATAGAACACTGGGAAGAAGGAAGCCTGAGCGCCGTCAAATGGGGCTAAGGATGTGCTGACATAGCAGGAGGGGGTGAACAAGTATGTCCTACATTAGCAGCCTGAGCGAGTCATCAAGCTACTGAAAGCTTGATGTGTGTGTATGTGTGTGTATGTGTACGTGTGTGTTTGGGGGGAGTAGAGGTGTTGC
The DNA here is from genome assembly GCF_002201575.2 of Neomonachus schauinslandi. Taxonomy (NCBI): domain Eukaryota; kingdom Metazoa; phylum Chordata; class Mammalia; order Carnivora; family Phocidae; genus Neomonachus; species Neomonachus schauinslandi. Next base: position 80,254,195 of record NC_058411.1, read on the forward strand.
AGTTGGGAGGGTGTTGGAAGGACACTGAAGGAAAGTTAAAAAGAAACATTAATGAACTGAGCACTTGTTATGGGTTAGGCACTGTGCTCTGCATTTTCAGATGCTTCTTGTTGACTTTTTATAAACGTCTGAAGGAACTGACTGTTATTGTGCAGATGAGGAAACTGAGGTCCAGAAAGGCTAATAATTTACTAGGTTCGTACACTGTAAGTAAAGATTTACACTCACTTCTTCTTGGAGCAGCCATTTGAATATATTTGTTTTCATTTGATATATTCTTGTTCCCATTCATATTTGTTTTGTGCTGGGGGAGATGGGAGAAGAGAAATGCTGTGTCTTGGTAATGGCAGGTAGTATTTGAGAACCATCAAAGCCTCTTCAGTTGAAGAACAGAAGCTATATGCAAACTCAGGGGCAGAGCTGATATCCTACTATGTAAGCAAAGATTCTCTTTTTTGCTCCTGCCTTCCAGAAACATACCTCCTGAAGAGCAAAGCACTATTAACAAAACAAACATACAAAAAAACCTTCAGATGAGGTTTTTGTCCATGCTTAGTCAAGACTTCTAGAGTTGACAATGACCTGGAGGTTGGAGCTGAGATGTGCAGAGTGACACCAAAATTGGAATATGGAAGAAAGGGTGGTTTAGTGACTCCCTGTGCTCCTGTGGCAAAGGCAATACAAATGTTGCATTAAAGCTATCACTCATAGGATTCCAACTCAATTAATGGAAAAGCTACCCAACAATTGTAATTTCTCCAGATGATGTCAAGGAACTAACTCAAATTGTTTTAGACTCAACCTACCAAAGAAATCCACTGTTCTGCCATCAATTTACCCTTGAGATAAATTTCTGAGCCTAAGTTTCAAGATATCAATACATGAGAGGACTACACATGGCCTGCACATCCTCGACTTGAAGTTAGATGTAGTGGGTGGACAGAACTTTGGGTTGTCTCCTTGGGGAAAGAATGAGTGTGCTATATGTATGTATATACGTGTGTGTGTGTGTGTGTGTGTATGTATATATTTGTATCCACCAAAACAGTCCTCTCCTCTCAGGATCCATAAATAGATTATGACTGGATTCTAATTCAACTGTGGCTTTCAAGCACTTTCCTTTCCAAGCTTGATAAAGATGAGCACTACGATCTTGGAAGTCATCTGTTAAGGAGAGAAGCCACAAGATGGAAAAAGCCATGGTCGCTAAATCACTGCCTGGAGAAGAAAGAGCCTCCTATCAATAGAAAACTTTTGGAGTTTATGTGACTGAGAAATAAACTTCTATCATGTTTGAGCCATTTCTTTATAGTGGCTACATTTATATGTTTTAGGTCAGACAGATACATATTGAGATTAACACTTGAGTTTAAAGAAAGTACTAGAAAGTAGAAATGTTCAGAAGGGATACCGTCTGTGACACACCTAACTGATTTTACAGAATTCTATTATCAGCCACGTCCTGCCTCATCCAGGATCTATCATAGGAAACTGTTCCTTCAAGCTTTGGGGCATTCCTCACTGATCTTGATATTTTTGTACTCTATGGATACCGCTTTGCTTTGAACATACAGAATGGAAAACGTGATTAAAATTCCTCTAGGACACACAGCCTGCTCTCCTTAGGAAATCACAGCTCTTGGAAGCTGCAACTGGTTCTTTTGGCAGCTTTGTGTTCAACTGTGTTCTGAAGCCACATGTATTGGAGAGATACCGTCCCCAGTAAACCTCAGATTAAAAAAACAAATGCGAATTTGTTCTGCATTTTTGTAAGATGCTTCTGTCTTCCAATACTTCCTTAAAGCTGATGCCTCCTAGAAATCTGAAAATAATCTACACTTCTACCTAGACTAGAGCTGTCTAAGAGAAATAGAAAGTGAGCCACATATATAATTTGAAATTGTATAGTAACATTTAAAAAGTAAACAGGTAAAATTAATTTTAATAATATACTCAACCCAATGTATCCAAAATATTATCACTTCTACATGTAATCAAAATAAAATTATTGAGATATTTTACCTTTTTTTCATATTAAGTCTTTGAAACCTAGTGTGTTATCTTACCCTTACAGCACATCTCAATTCAGAATAGCCAATTTAGTAGACATATGTGGTTGGTGGCTGACATACGAGATGACACAGGCTTAGACTTCTGCTCTTTCCTTGGGTCCACAGTATGGGTACCACTGCACAGGGTTTGAATTTTTTTTTAGTGGAATCTCCTGCTCTGAAAGGAATCATCATTAATCATAATACATGCTATGAGCTAAAAAGAAATACAATTTCTTCTAGGGATTTAAATTTTTCTCTAGAGATTCTTATGCTCTGAGGTATGGGAGTAAAACAACAAAGATCATTTAGTCCATCTTAACCATTGTATTAACAAACCATTTCTTCCTTCAAATTTCCATTTGAATGCACACATTATCTTTCTTGCCTCCTTTCTTCCTTCTTCCTTCTTTCTCTTTCTCTTTCTTTTTTTCTTTCTTCCTTCCTTCCTTTTTCTTTTTCTTCTTTCCTCTCTCTCTTTCTTTCTTCCCTCCCTCCCCCTCTTCCTTCCTTCTTTCCTTCCCTCCCTCCTTTCTTTTTTCTTTCTTTTGCTTTTTCCAGGCATGTTCGATATAACTTCTGCAAGGAAGTTGGAAGACTAGCAAAGTACGATTAGACAATGTTTGCTATCAGATATCCTAGCTATGCCCACCTAACTGCAGTCTGGCTTTGGGCAACTTCTCTGAATGTCTGTTTTCTCAATTCTAAACTGGAAATAGTGATATTATTTTGCAAGGATTTTGTGAGGAATGACATGAGAGAGTACTCATGATGGGCCTACTACAGTGCCTGGCACAGATCATAAAGGACCTTATAAGCCATGCTAAGTAGGTTCAGTTTGATCTTATAGGCAACAGGGAGACAGTGAAGACTGAAAATGAGAAGTGATTTGATCAGATTTTCCATTTCTAAGGCCATTACTTGGAAGAAAACTGAAAATGCTTTTTTTCTTATAGCCAAGTTTTGTCCCAGAAAGAAGTGTTTGCTTCCAAATCTTTCAAATCTTTTCTTTGTGTAAAAAAGAATCTTGGCTAAGCTTCAGACTAAATTCCTCCATATACCCAGAGGTTTCTTTGAATGAATAGATTTAACATCCCATTAGGCACTTCTACTTCTTGCATTTAGGAATATGAACTTTTCTTAGGACAATGTACACAATAATATTATAGGCATGAGTTAAAATATAACTTTATTATTCTTCTTGGTGTTGCTTTATCTCTGATGGGTTTCAATATATCCTTCTAGACCTCTATGATGACCCTAGACAAGATGGTTCTAATGACCTTGTCCATTCAGTCCATGGTCTCTCCAAGAAGCAATGGGGATTACATTAAAGATAACTTTAAAAAATTGGAATTGATAAATGAAATATAACAATTAAATGGATTTATTTTCAGAATGATCATGCCAGGAAAACTCTAGTTGAAACTTTCATTTGTTCTTTAGCAAAAATCGTAGCAAATAAATATGTCTCCTCATTTGGAAGAGCTTATTCTTTTTAAGATCTTAACATTGGAGAAGTTTACCCGCTCCACTGCCAAATGTTATAGAGAACGGGAGGAATCTGACTCTGGATATATCCTATTCTGTTTGTCTGCAGCAACAAGGACCACCCCAGGCCTAAAACCAAGGACATATACAATCTACTCATAGGTATAGGGTGTATGCAGATCCAGAAGGAATAGAAAATGTGATAATGTCAATATCTGACTATAGACTAGCTGGAGAGAGAGCCCTCATGTAGTAATTTACAGACTACTTAGGCACCTGCTACCTAATGACAAATATGAATAAACTTCTGTGCTTAAACCAATAAACTTAATCGGATCTTAGAAAACATCCAAATCTGAAATGTCTGCCCAGAGAAAACCAATGAGCCCCAGTTAAAGACGTACAGTATTTACAACTTCTGTGCTTAAACCAATAGCTAAACTTAATCGGATCTTAGAAAACATCCAAATCTGAAATGTCTGCCCAGAGAAAACCAACGAGCCCCAGTTAAAGACGTATGAGGGCCAAGACAGATCATCAAGATTTTAACCGTATAAATCAACATTAGGCAAGGAGAAGAAATTTAAAAGTATAAAGTACTATTTAAACTTGAGGGGTTACTATTAAATAACTCATTTAATGACAGCACCTTGCAATGAATGCTTTTCTCTGGGAGATTTGAATCATTTGACCTTTTTCATAGTAAACTTTAGCAGAATCTGAGAGTTGGCCAGGCCTGAGAAACCAGAGCCCATCATAAAACTCCACTACATGTCTTATAGCAGTAAAAGTTTTTCCTCCATTCTTCTCAAAGTCAGGTTAAAATATGAAAGGATATCATGCTTTTATACACACACACACATACACACACATATACACACATATACATACATATCTATATATATATCCTATCTGTGTGTGTCTACGTGTGTACATATATATATATATATATCTACATATATATGTATATTTAAAGCTTCAGAATCCAAAGCCCTTCAGAAAATGAAAGAACTCACTCTGCTGCAGTTTATCCTTACAAAGTAATTTGTGCTTATTCCAAGAACAGAAATAATCATGTATTAAAAGAAATAGTTTACTGAAGATAACGATTTCACTTGCCAACATCGCACACAAGGATATTTTGAAAATAAGATTTCTGACAGAGTCTTCATGCTGTCTTGACTCCTAAGACTTTTTCCCCATGTGAGCAAAATGCATATTCATGCAAATCAATTCCAGGCCCATTTGCCTAAATCCTGAAAGAAATCATTCTGGAACTAAAATAGGTTGTGTTTATTCAAAATGGAAATTAGTAACAAAAGCTTTGTATAATGCCTATTGCTAATAATTAACCTATTAAAAATCCTAAACTTCTATGTATAAGATGCTTAACACTAAAGAATTCACCACAAAATATACACATTTTCCCGGCCATCCTACCTGAAGGATAAAAATGAGAAAACAATAGTCACAAACTAGTATTTCCTTGGTTCTGACCTCTAACATTTTGGGAGAACTTGAAACACCTCTCAAATTCCCCAGACATTAACAGAACTCCTTAAAGGGTAACTACCAGGTGATTTGTGCAATGAGCATCTGGGCTACACATGGTGTCTGCTCTCCTCCTCTCCAGATCTAAGCCACAGAGCTAGGGTCTCTCATCTCCACCCGCCCAAAGCCAGCACAGAGACTGCTAGTGCTCAGTGGTCTGGAAGGCACCCCCAGATTCTGGCACTTAATATTACTAAAACCTGGAACCCTCAATAGACATAAGAGACTTCAGTAAACAACTCCTTGGTTTTAGCTGCTTTGTTTATTTTTTTATTCAAAATCATCCTAAAGTTTCAAGCCTAGAGGAGCTGAAAATCTGTAGTACAGTTACAGTGTTTAGAATTATTGCTGCTCTTGATATGAATTCAGTATATCCTACTTCCCCTTTTTCTTAGGATGAGTTCTTTCCAAAGGGGCTTCTTGGTCACTTACACAAACAAACAGTTGAGGAACTTGCACCATTGGTCTTTAGGCAGGCCTGATTTTAAGGAGAGCAGTTTTGGCTCCAGCGTGGACCTCATTAACAATAAAATCCAACCTTTCTTCAAAGGCCATACAGTCTAGATGTGATAGGCACATCAACTATTATTCCAATATACTGTGCTAACTGACACAGTGGAGGAATATCTTAAGAGTCATTTAACTACATTTGGAGATTCCCAATGCATTTCCCAGAAGACAAGATGCACAATTAGAGGCTTAAAGTATAAACATGTTATACTTCCATTTCATTATTAGGGATGCCAAAATTTCCCTCCCAATCAATAAATTAGAGAAATAAGTGAAATGACAGTCCCAGAACCCCAGGGCTCCAGTTTCTGGAAATGAGTTGCGATTGCCATAGAATGACCTGGGAAAGACTAACAAAGTTACTCCAGGACAAACTCCTAGCAGGTGCTGTGGAGACAGTTACCTTAAGCCTTTAGCTGAACCTTTCAGTCTTATCTTGAAGTTTAGGAGTCCTCTGTGGACCACTGTTACACTGGGTTGAGAAATTCTGATGAGATGTGTAGAGTTTGGTTAGTGGCATCTCCATGGACAAGGGGCGAGGGGATGCAACAGGAATGCCAATATTTTCTCGCCCTGTCTTATTTCTGAATAAATTTCAGGCCACATATTTTCTAGAAGACTCAGCAGCCAAATTTTGCCTCTACTCCTATTATTTCCCCAAGACTTGACTCAGCAGTTGATTTAAACACTTAACAATGAACCTATAGCCCAAGTGGTTTTATATGGGAAACTTGGGAATCCTTTATAGTTTGCTAAACTATAAAAGAAATATATAATTTAAAGGAGACAAACGCTTGTATTTTGATGGAGCTGTCTTTTATTTCAAAGGTAGGCTGGTTAAAAATATAGCATACTCTAACCCACTGAATCATAGCTAACTTGTTAACATAAAACTATGAACTATTAAATGGACTATTATGGCAATTATAAAGTGAATCTTCTACAACATTTTGTTTTCTGGGAGGATTAGATTGAGTTTTAGTTTCATCCATACAGGACTGAGGAGGAAGGTCTGAAGTGTGGAGTACAGGCTCAGAATAGGCACTAACATATGGCACCATCTCCAAATCTTAATGTGAAACCCTTGTGGAGGAGACTCTTCAGAAGCAAAACTAAGGAATGAAGCATCTCTGAGCCCTCTATATATACCCAAACTAAACTTTAGCCAGTTTCCATTAGGATTCTGGTTCTTGTTTTTTACCTTCTTAAAACCACACACACACACACACACGTGCACTATCACTCACACAGAGCCCGTCAGAGCAGTGAGAAATATCTGGTCTCTAAAAGGCATTCTGTTAGAAACAGGAAGAGGGAACCCAGCTTAGGAAACAACATATAGAGAAGTCGCTGTGTTAACAAATTCAGTCCACTGGGCGTGTTTCCATTGCCCAGGAGGAGGTCCAGAAAAGGAGACCGATTCCACAAGATGGAAGGTTCACTGGTGTTTTGTTTTGGTTTTTCTCAAGATCATTACTCTCAATGTTGCAAGAGCATGGTTTGAAGTAAGCTGCCCATCCGTTACTCACCTCCTGTCAGCTGTCACCCAGCTCACGGAATGGAAAGAACACTAGGACACTGGGTCTAAATTGGCCAAGGGGTAGGAAACACGGAATGGTCATAAATGGAAAGTATTCAGGCTCAAAACATGTTTGTAGGGGTAACTATACAGGAATCCGCGTGAGGTCGCCTAGAAATGTTTACATAAAAAACAACAAAAGTGGAGCAAAAAAGAGCCAAAACGTCCAAGCTCATGAATATCCTCAAATTTGAAGAGGGATTTCTGCAATTAAATGTTTAGCAAGTGTCTAAGAGCCAGGAGTGGGAAGTTCTGTAGTCCCAACCAAGAGACAGATATAAAGCACTTCCAATCTAAAGACGGAAAAAGTTAAAATTAAAAATGGTGATGGGGTTGTTTTAAACAAAGGACTTTGAAGTTATTTCTAAAAGAATCAAGTCAAAACAAAGCATAACAACAGCAAAGGATTCCTTTAAACCAGGTAAGTTCCTGTGGCTTTATTGTTGTTTCCTTTATTTTACCCCTGGGATCAAACAGACAGGTCTTCTGTTTCCTTAATTATTTTCCCAAATCAGAAAGAAACAAATATAGATATTAGAGAAACATATGAGAGGTGACATGTGCTTAGGGGCTGTTTTTAGAAACAGGGCAAAGGAACAGAAAACTCCCTCCTAGTAATTTACTCTAACGAAACATCATCTTAATATTTGTCATTTTAGTTATTTTAATACACTGATGTCTTTTTTTAAGTTCTGGCTTGGAATAATTATTATAATGGGTAACACTGGAATGTTTACTATAATTGTCAAAACAAACTGAAGGGGTAGGTACTATTTTAGTCCTATTTCACAAGGAGGGAATTGAAGTTAAGCAACTTTGGGATCACACAGTTAGTTAAGAAGCAGCTGGGGCTTGAACCCTGGTCTATCTCTTACCAAAGCACATGCAATTAACAGTGGGTCTAAAAGTTCAGTCAAAGCCAATGCTTCCTAGTCTCATTTGAACCCTCCTTGACTCTCCATACCCAAAATATATATATTTAACCTTTTGGAAACAGAATGAAAAAAAGTTTTTGTTGAAATTGCAAAACAAACCTTCCTCTAGGAGATAACATTTTAAACCTTCAGGGCGTTGGCCGCTAGAAGTGATGCTCATTAATGAGTGATAGGCAGGATACTATGGCAGCCGAGCAAATGCCATTCTCTTGCCTAATACACTGTGCGTCTCTTTGACAACATCTATAACCTTTATTTCAGGGCCTGACATAATGTCAGGGATTATGTCAGGCCCTAGTAGGTGTATAATACACATTTATTATTCAGTAGGTATTTTTTAACTGAAATGAACATCTTCCATGAAATATTGACTCAAGAGTCACCTGACCTCCATGAAGCCATTTACACTAGCCCTATTAGTCACGTGTGTCTCAAATAATTCTAGGCTTTTTTCCATTTGGCCCTTTGTCAGCTCTAACTTATCTCATGAAGTCTAAGGATTACGTGAGATTTGCATAATTAAAAATATTCTGGAAGATAGAAATTTCTATGGTAATATTAAGCATTATTATTATTGTATGTATTGACACATCCCTGGTAGTCATGCTTAGGAGTCTCTGTGTGTATTTAACATACATTGAGGCCATACTTTGGGCCAAACAAATAACATTTGATTTAATCTCATGGCAATCTTCACAGGCAGCTATAACTTTGCCCAGCTTTTACCAATGAGGACTCTAAGGAGTAGAGAAGTCATGTATATTGATCCTATAATCATTTTGAGGAACTGACTCACCTAGGACTTATCTCTGACACTGAAGTTCATTCTGAACCACCTTTTCTTTAAGTCTCTGTATATTAGTTTCCTATTTCTGCTACAACAAATTATCCAAAACTTAGTGGCTTAAAACAGCACAAATGTATTATCTTATAGTTCTGGAAGTCAGAAGTGGGAAATGACTCTTACAGAACTAAAATCAAGGCATTGGCATACATATTGTTCCTTCTGGAGGCTCTAGGGGAGAATCTGTTTCTTCCCTCTTCCATTTTCTGGAGGTCACTCACATTCTTTGGCTCATGGCCACATCACTCAGCCTTCTGCTTTAGTTGTCACAGCTCCTTCTCTGTCTCTGGCCCTCCTGCCTCCCCTCTTATAGTGACCCATGTGATTTCTTTGAGCCTGTCTAAAAAATCCAGGATCATCTTCCCATCACAAGACTCCTAACTTAATCTCATCCACAAAGTTCCTTTTGTTATGCAAGATAACCTATTTACATATTTGGGGGATTAGGATGTGGACATCTTTGGGGGACCATTATTCTGTCTATCACACACTAAAACATGCTTCATATGTTGTCAGGAGGAGCAGTAGGGTCACTTTGGCTTACAGATGTGGCTTTGTGTTTCTTGTTTCCTTAACTACTATAAAGTAAGCTCTTTGAGAAAAGAGCCTGTGTCATGTCAGCTGGCTATATCTCCATGACAGAACCAGCTGTATGTGTGTGCTTCCACCCACAGGATGCGAATTCAGGTGATCACTCTCTTGCCTCTGTCCCCTCGATGCCTAACCCTACTACTCCACAGGAAAAGAAACTCTCCAACCATTACTGGGGGATAGCCTTTAACTCCACCATCAGAGATAAAGCTACAAAAGGTAAATAATCTTGGAGACATAATACTGACCTTAAAATTACACAAACTAGCAAAAATATCAAATTGTCACCAGTTCTGATGGTGGAAGAAAAGGGCCCCGGGTAAGTGAAGTGGCCAAGGGAAGGAGTAGGGAACAGTGAAGATAAAGGACACTGAGACAGGAGCACCTAAAGAGAATTTTCTGCCTTTACAACTTTGCCAAGGTCCAGGCCCATTGTCAGTAAAACTAGCAATTATTAGTGTTGTTCTAGTAATTATTAGTATTTTTCAATGATATTTCCAGTTCTCTTTCTTTCTGGCACATGGTAGGATCAGAGTTCCCAAATGCTTGAAGTTAGATGTGGCTAAGTAACTTATTATGGCCAATGAAACCTACTGGCACCGGGACAGGCGGAGGTACAAAATGAGCGGAATTGTCATGTGTCCCATCCAGGTGAAAGCTTTGAAGAGCCAATGCATGAATTTCCACAATGCTGGCCACAGTAACTGATAATGCTCTGTTTTGTGAAGCCTCCATTAGCCTATGTAACGATGTTTACTTCTCACCCACACCTGCAGCCATGATTACATGTCTTCTTGTTTTGTAAGTCCATAATATTTACTCAGTTCCCACCAAAAAAAAAAAAAAAAAGGACATACTTACACTCTATGTAGGCAATTCAAAGAGATCCGAGACAACTTCCTAATTTATGTGTCAAAAAAATATATGTGAGGAAAACTAAGGCCACTTGATAGAATATATACAATTTAAAATGAGTGCTTCTCTGTTATCCTTTTTATTATTCATAGCCTCCACACATACCATAAAAGAGAAAGCTCTATTCTCCCGTGCCATGTACACAGAAAGTGGAGAACAGCATGGGATTAGCAGTTTCCTTGCAAACAGACAGGGTTGCCACTGGGCAACGCCTACTACCTCCTCCCTTTGCTCCTCTTGGCACCAGGATGGGCAGAGATACACAAACTCTGTAATTGTTTTGTGCATGGCAACCTTTTTATAAGGAATCAACTTGAAGCTTAGCAACGTATTTTTTATTGGAATGTGACCTTATTAAATCTTTCTAATCACCATGCCTACAAAATTAGGACATTATAAGCATGTTTCCTAAATGGAAATTGAAGTATATAAAAGCTTATTAATAAATGTTTAATTATTAAGTCCCTAAAATTAGAAAAAAAAAAAGACAAGCAATGACAATGTAAACTCTTCTTTTTATTACTTAGGGGGGTAAGGCCGGCTCAGCATAGCTAGCCTGTTAGGAAGAACAGTCATGTTAGACAGAATTTGTGGCTCTCACCTATGGTTTCTAGCAGAGAAAGTCTAGATGTAGTCTCTGGAGGCAGGAGTTGGAACTGGTCTTTTAGCTTCTGACCAGCCCTACTGCTACCAGACAAGGAGTAAGCAAGATTTTCTCCTATGGCTTTCCCTTGGAACCAGTATTTCTGTTCATCCTGCTTAGTAAGTCTCCTCTATAAGGAGTTTTCAGAGCTTCAGGCACCCTGTGAGCTGTTTCTCATCCAAGAACCCCTTTCCTAGAGGGGACCACAGGCCCTGTACAAGGTACAGCCACACCACACAGCATTGTCAAGCTTGCAGTGGTGCTCCTCATTAGTTTTACCTCAGGCCATTACAACTTTCTTATCACCACTCATCCTTCAGGAGAAATGTTCTCTCCCTGATTTTTTGGACTATTCTCTTCTTGACAAGGTCAACTTCCACACACACCATCCACACTCTTCCTTTCTTGATCCAAGTCACTCTCCTTACTTTACATTTCTCTGGCTCTTTCTTGAGGTTGTTTTATGTCCCACTGCTTCATTCTGTCATGTGCCCCGATATTCACACACAAAGTAAATGTTCACATTGACAAAGCGACAGCATTTCTACAAGTAACTCCAGTCATAAGAAAGAAATCATACAGACATGTCACATTCTTTCCTTGAGATGCACTCATGATCCTTGGAAATGTTTTATGTACTTATACCCTCCTTTGTTCCCAAAAGGATTCAGAGCAGCATCTTTAAAAATAAAACCCATGCCTTCTTTGGAGTCCAGGAGAGTCTGTGTTGCTGGTATTTGTGAAAAGAAGTGGTAATCCTTACATTAGTAAGGCACCCTCCCATTTTTATATTAAGAAAGCAAAGACTATTTAACTTGAAAATGTTCCTGAAACTTTGTGTAAGTAAACTTGTCTCAGAAAAATGATCTGTATCTCAATTTACACTAGGTTTTTGAGAATTCTCACGTGCAAACCCTTTCTAAGTGAGACCAAAAAAAAGGAATATTCTGGAGAGACTCCAATAGGAAGGAGAGATAGGGTAACTGCTCCAGAAGAGCTTCTTGTCTAGGGTTGTCTGGGGTCCTGGATCATCAAGATTGTCTGAACTCTGGTTGTTTTCTCTGCTCCTATAGCTTGGAGAGATTTGTTGAGATGTCCACTGTTCCACATTGGATACAATCATGTCCCATAACTAGACTATTCATATTTAGTGAGGCCACGAACCCAGGCATGTGACTTCAACTGTTTAATAAATAGAAAGCAATGAATAGTGCTGGGGGTTAAAGATCACTGTGATGAGTTTTGCTTGCTCCTTTGGGAGACATAAGCCAACGTGTTCAACAAAACCACAACTAACTGACTTTCTCTTGGGTTTAGAACGTGGATATCTCATTTCTACAGCTCATTCAATCATCCCTTAAATTGAATATAATGTTTGATTTTGCAAGGTCATTTTGCCACCACGAATTCTTCCTAAACTCTTAAGTAGAGACAATATAATCGGAAAGTGATCAGCCCACTCCTTCAAGGAAAACAGTTTTCAGAGCAGAACTAGCAAGACCCTTGTCAGCACTATTAGGAGTTAGGGAGTTTTTACTATTGCCTCTTTTCTCTTTCCCACATTTGATCACTGGCTAGAAGTAAAATAAATCCTTCTCAGGGTGGGGCAAGAGGACTTGGTTAAAGACTTGTTTCCTTACAATTTGTCTTTCATTTACTTTCTATAGTTCTGCAGCCAGCTCAGAGGACTCCAGGGCCCTTGAGATTGAAGCACAAGATCTTGACATACTACAAATAAAGTCAAATGCAGTGAGTAATCTCAGCTCAGCACAGCTGAGAGGGCACAGGTCAGGCCTGGAAGTCATTAGATGAAAAACTCAGACCAAAAATTAAGACGAAAATATTGGCAGCTGGTATAAACACTAAAAACCCAGCAATTTGTTCCTTTAGTCTTCCATGTCTTTCTAGACCATTAGCTCTTGCCCTGCATTCAACACTGCAAGGGGATCCTCCTCTGTGCACAAATCATATAGGATCTTGGGTACCTGCTAGAGTATATAGTATGTCATTCAACCTAACCCACCTTCTCCTTAGGGCATGAGCGGATTCCTCACAAACTCTAGTGATACCCTCATCTAGATGAAGTGAGTCATAGTCCAAGGAATCAGACCCACTGACACACCTCAAAAAATCTAGGAAAGGGCTGGATACTTACAATGTATCAATACAATATCAAACAATAGAACCATTTAACATCTCTGTGTGCACATAACCATCCAGAGGATATTTCAGTGAGAAAAGATAAGGGAGGTTGCTTAAGTGGTCTTAAAAGTCAGTGAAGGGGGCGCCTGGGTGGCTCAGTCGTTAAGCGTCTGCCTTCAGCTCAGGTCATGATCCCAGGGTTCTGGGATCGAGTCCCGCATCAGGCTCCCCGCTCAGTGGGAAGCCTGCTTCCCCCTCTCCCACTTCCCCTGCTTGTGTTCCCTCTCTTGCTGTCTCTCTCTGTCAAATAAATAAATAAAATTAAAAAAAAAAAAGTCAGTGAAGGTTGAGCAAGGATACAGGGAGGTTGCCCTATTAGGACATGGAGGGAAAAAGGGAAATTCCCTAAATAAGAAAAAAATTGGAACAAGGCCACTCAAGTAGGGAGACGGCCCTAAAAAGACTGGCCAATGTGAGCTGACACTGGAGTACAGACTAAAAGAAAATGCCAAACTCTCTTTCCCAGAGGTCAGCTGGTGCCTGAGGCCTAGCACTGGGGTTATTAGGCCATGGCTGGAGCCTCCCTGGCTCAGCTTCTGTCCCCATGGGTGCTCTTGCTACTCAAGAAGCAAGAGCTGCTAAATCCAACTGAAAAAGGTAAGTTATGTAATCTTTCTCTCTGGGGATTTTATGATCAGGGGAGATGTGTAGAGAGACCTCAGGAGGCCCACCTTCAACTTAGACATTGGTTTAGTATTCCCTCTCTCATAATTTCATAAATTATCTCCTAGATAGAATTCACCTGCCTTTAAGTGACAAAAGAAGAGAGATGGCCTGAAAAATACTGAGAGGCTGTAGTTAAGCAAGAGCTAAAGGTTTCAGCCTAAACCACCCTTTTCAAATGAAGACCTTAGTGCAGCCAGAAGAGAATGATTCCATTCTAACAAATCTAAAGATATTTACTATAATTGGCAAAACAGAACTGTTTCTTCTCAGCGAAATTATTTTATTCCTCTCTCAATGTTTTTAACAGTAAGATCTTCAAAAGGCTAACCTATAAAATATTATCCCAGAGCTGAACACCAAAAGTCATCAAAATCAAATGGAAATACATGTCCCTGTATTATTATAGCAAACAAAGATAAAACTAGCTTTTGTTGATGCTATCTGGCACTGAAAAGTCACCCAGCTAATACACAGCATCAGTGGGATGCTGACTACAAGCCTGCAGGAACTGACTGTGTGGGTCTCTTCCCAAGTCTGCATTCAATGATCTGACTTGGCAGTGTAAAATTGGCCATATTCAGAGTCTTTACACCAAGAAAATGGCAAAATCCACAAATCATGATTTTTCCACCCTCCACCCCCCGCCGCCAGCCAGTTGTTAAACATTTACCGACATGCCATGGCACAGACTTCTACTTCAATCATAACTAAGTCTAATTTTTAAAAACCTATTGCATGTATCTGTTGTATGTCATTACGCCAATCCATAGGTTCATCAAGGAGATAGGTCCTAGCAACAATACTTCAATTCACAGATGAGCATGGAGATAAGCACGACTCTCTCATGAATGACCTCAGGGGTATCTCTCAGTTTATTGAGAACAGTTAGCCTGGGCTCCCCCGTCAGCAAGAGGGAGGATATGCAAGACTTAACTTTTCATAGACTGGAGGGTCCTGAGACCTCTGGATGGCAGGCAGCCGGCACTTCAGAACTCCTCTTTAAACAGCTGGTACCTAAGCTCATTCTGCCAGCAGCTTGAGCCCACAGTCCCTGCAAGGCTGCTTTCAAGCTCACCATATAAAAGAGAGCAACAACAGAACAAGCCCAGATCCTCAGTTTGTCCAGCTCTGCTCCAGCCCAAGCATCTCTTTTCTGCAGGAAGCCAAGGGACCAGGGACCCAGGCGTGCATTGGACCTTCTGCCAGCCTGTGTCAAATAATGGTGGTCACCCAGAGTATGTGCATAACAATGGGGAAACAGAGACACAAGGGTCCTACAACATTATCTTTCACCCACTGAGTCTGCACAGTCACTGTGAATAGCACCTACCTGCCTACTTACAAAGAAACCTATTCACAAAGAAACCACCTACAGACAGAGCCTCCTTTTAAATTGTTTTTCACCCCTTTTACTCCCCAACCTGGCAGTGCTTACCAAATTGTTAACCAAAGTATTTCTCTAATGAGAGAGTAAGGGAACATTCCTATATGATAGTCTTCAATAAGCAAAAAGAAACAAATTTAGTATAGGGCCCTTTGTTGGTTTTTGTTTTTGTTTTTGTTTTTAAAGGATATTGCCTGCACCAATAGGCAGAGAGCAAACAAATCTTCTGTCCATGCAAAATAAGCATAACGAAGAATCTCTTTGTAAGGGAAGACCAAAATAATCTAAGCATTTGGTGTTACCAACAGATAGCTTTCAATTTCCTGCAAATAGTGCAACCCTGCCACACACACACCACAAATTCACGTGCAAAATTAAGAGATTAAAAAAAAAAACTGATGCAGATCTGAATTATCATGTCCCTTTTTATGCATATAAAAGCTTATAATCTAAAAGGGAAATAAAGGGAAAAATACAGAAACAAAATTTTTAAGCACCTGGAAGTTAGCCATGAAATGTGACTGACATTAGAAAAAGAGTGTTCAAAGCTCTTGATGCAAAAGCCTGGCTGTAACCAGATGTGAATCAAAAAATCTCCTAAAGATGAGCAGACAGATGCCCAGTGGTATTTTCATGTCTACATTTAGAGGGTGAGAATTTCAGTGGTTCATTGATTCCAACTCTTTGGGGCTAAACTAAGAATTTTATCTAACGTGAAACTCTTGTACCATCTCTAAACAATGCAGCCTGACTTTTTGTTGGGCTGACCTCAAAGGACTCCTTCATTTCTCCATAGCAGACGATTCCCTGGTCTTTACCACATTGTGAAGCTTCCTTCAATACACTCATAAAGTGAGAAATATAACCCTAAACCAACCTAAAAGCTAGCTTGCTGTGTCCAGTGTTTCAACACGGACCATCTCTTGTCCTGCTGATTTTATGTCGTAGTAACTAATGCTACTTTCTTCATTGACAAGTATTCAAGTAGGAGTGAGATTATTGCTATTTGACAACCTTTTAAGTTTATTTTATTATTTGTGGGAAAGTAAATGCAACCCGGGACATTAGCATTGACACTTAAGACCAAATAAAACCAGGTTATAGGCAAGAAAAATGTTCCCAGGAATCCTAAAACAAAATCTCAAAACTCCAGCTGGTCATACCTGGCTCTTGAATGTCCTCTGATTTAAGATATATCATCGAGATAATGCTGGTGATAAAAGGAACATGGGAATTGTTATTTTAATGCTAACAGGTTAAAGCCACAAGATCTTTCACATGAAATGAAGCCACCCTCTGTTTTCTCTTCTACTGTCCATTTGCAAGCCATGACTTCCATATGTGAAAGACTTCAGAAATGTTTAAGAGTTTGCAAAGGCGTATGTTAAGATGGGCATTCTCATGTAATGCTCATGAAAGCATAAATTGGTACAACTTTTTTGGGAGGCAATTTGGTAATATGAAACAAAAGCTTTAAAAATGCTCATTTCTTTGTCCCAGTGTTCTACTAGAAATTTTTCCTAAAAAAATTAGTTCTGATAACAAACAAAACAAACATCTTTTTTTAAATCTATTTATTTATTTATTTATTTTTTTTAATTTATTTGAGAGAATGAGAGAGAGAGAGCACATGAGAGGGGGAGGGCCAGAGGGAGAAGCAGACTCCCCGCTGAGCAGGGAGCCCGATGCGGGACTCGATCCAGGGACTCCAGGATCATGACCTGAGCCGAAGGCAGTCGCTTAACCGACTGAGCCACCCAGGTGCCCCAAAACAAACATCTTAAATGCCTAAGTATAAGGGAATGATTAAATAAATAAAAACATATCAACAGTGTAGTGTTATTTTTAAAATGGTAGAGTTTTTTTTTCAGAATCCTTAAAGTTTGGAGATATAGTTATATAACATTATGTCAGTGAAAAAAAAAGACAGATACAAAGTTGCAAATACATTATATCCTCAATGTATAAATATGCACACAAATAAACATAAACAGATGTAGTACATAGAACACTGGGAAGAAAGATGCCTGAGTATTTCAAGTGGTTATTTTAGGATGGAAGAGAGGAATAATGATAAAACTCATTCATTTTTATTTATACTTCCTTATACTTTGCAGTGGTTTACATTGAGCATAGGTAACTTAATTTTTTCCAGATATACATTTATAATTGCAAAAGTGATAGAGAAATATTCTGCAACTGTAATTGTATAAACTTCAAGAATTATTGAAATGTATGAATTAAAAGATGAAAGCCCTTTCCCTACTAATTCCCCAATGTCATATAGTTGAAATAATACAGTATGTAGCCTTTTTCAGATTGGCTTCTTTCACTTACTAATATGCATTTAAGATCCTTCAATGTCTTTCGTGGCTTGATAGAATGTATCACGTACAGCTGAGAAGAAAGTATATTTGGCTGTTATTAGGTAAAGTATGTGTGCATGTCTGTCAGATCCAGTTGGTCTACAGTATTGTTCAAGTCTTCAATTTCCTCACTGATCATCTGTCTGTTGTTCTTTTATTTTATTTATGAGAGAGAGAGAGCATGGGGGGAGGAGCAGAGGGAGAGGGAGAGAGAGTTTTAAGCAGACTCCACACTGAGTGAGGAGCCTGACGCAGAGCTCAATCTGATGACCCTGAGATCACAACCTGAGCCGAAACCTAGAGTTGGACGCTTAACCAACTCCACCACCTAGGCATCCCTCATCTGTCTGTTGTTCTGTCCATTATTAAAAGTGGAGTATTGAAGTATCTCATTATTATTTTGTTGCTATTTTATCCCTTCAATTCTGTCAACATTTGCCTCATATATTAGGCGCTCTGGAGTTTACTATATAAACATTTATAATTGCTCTTATATTTTACTTTAAATACTTAATTTTTTAAAATAAACTTTATTGGTAAATAATAACATTCATCAATTTTAAGTGTTTAAGAATATATAAATTCATGAATTTATAAGAAAATGTATTAATTTTAAATGTATAATTTGATGAGTTTTCTCTCAATCTCTGGTTTAACCTTTTATTTACTTAATGGTATCTTTTATTTACTTTTTTTTAAATTTTGAAGTGGTGTTTTTATTGAGTATTGAAATAATACCACTCTAACAATTTTATTTTTTTAAATTTAAATTCAATTAGCCAACATATAGTACATCCTAAGTTTTTGTTGTAGTGGTCACTGATTCATTAGTTGCGTATAACACCCAGTGCTCATCATATCACGTGCCCTCCATTTTAATGCCCATCACCCAGTTACTCCATCCCCCCACACACCTCCCTTTCCACAACCTTCAGTTTGTTTCCAGGGGTCAAGAGTTTCTCACGATTTGTCTCCCTCTCTGATTTCTTCCCAGTTTTCCCTTCCTTCCCCTATAATCCTCTGCACTATTCCTTATATTCCCCATGAGTGAAACCATGTACCTGTCTTTCTCTACTTGACTTAATTCACTTAGCATAATACCCTCCAATTCCACCTATGTGGATGTAAATAGTGGGTATTCAACCTTTCTGATGGCGACTAATATTCCATTGTATATATGTACCACATCTTCTTTACCCCTTCATCTGTTGAAGGACATCTCGGCTCCTTCCACAGTTTGGCTATTGTGGACACTGCTGCTATGAACATTGGGGTGCATGTGCCCCTTCTTTTCACTACATCTGTATCTTTGAGGTAAATACCTAATAGTGCAATCACTGGGTCGTAGGGTAGCTCTATTTTTAACTTCTTGAGGAACCTCCATACTGTTTTCCAGAGTGGCTGTACCAGCTTGCATTCCCACCAACAATGTAAGAGGGTTCCCCTTTCTCTACATCGTCGCCAATATTTGTTGTTCCCTGTCTTGTTAATTTTTGCCATTCTAACTGGTGTAAAGTGGTATCTCATTGTGGTTTTGATTTGTATTTCCCTGATGGTGAGTGATCTGGAGCATTTTTTCATGTGTCTGTTGGCCATGTGTATGTCTTCTTTGGAGAAATGTCTGTTCATGTCTTCTGCCCATTTCTTGACTGGATTATTTGCTTTTGGGGTGTTGAGTTTGAAAAGTTCTTTATAGATCTTGGATATTAATGGTATCTTTTATTTTTTTATTTTTATTTTTTAAAGATTTTATTTATTTGACAGAAAGAGACACAGTGAGAGAGGGAACACAAGCAGGGGCAGTGAGAGAGGGGGAAACAGGCTTCTCGCTGAGCAGGGAGCCCGATGTGGGGCTCAATCCCAGGACCCTGGGATCATGACCTGAGCCGAAGGCAGATGCTTAACAACTGAGCCACCCAGGCGCCCCTTAATGGTATCTTTTAAAGAGTAAAAGTTTTTGCTTTTGATGAAGTGCAGTTCATGAATTTTTCTTTATAACCTCTATTTCTTGTGTCCTAAGAACTCTTTTCTTTTTCAAGATTTATTTATTTATTTGAGAGAGAGAGCACATGAGCAGGGGGAGGGGCAGAAGGGGAGGGAGGAAATCTCAAGAAAACTCCCCACTGAACACAGAGCCTGATGTGAGGCTCAACACAGGGCTCAATCTCATGACCCTGAGATCATGACTCTAATATCATGACCTCAGCTGAAATCAAGAGTCGGATGCTTAATTGACTGAGCCACCCCCTAAGAACTCTTTTCATAACATAAGTTCACAAAGATTTTTCTCCAGTTTTATTCTAGAAGTTTTGTGATTTTAAGTTTTAAATTTATTTTTTTTAAAGATTTTATTTATTTGAGAGAGAATGAGCGGTGGGGAGGACAGAGGGAGAGGGAGAGGGAGTGGGGGAGAGAGAGAGAGAGAAGCAGACTCCCACTGGGCAGGGAGCTAATGTGGGGTTCGATCCCAGGATCTGGAGATCATGACCTGAGCCAAAAGCAGACGCTTAACGATTTGAGCCACCTTGGCACTCCTAAGTTTTAAATTTAGATCAATGATCCATTTTAACTTAATTTTTTAGTGTGCTTTGAGGTAAGGGTTACAGCTGGTACTTTTACATATGTCTATCTGATGTTTTCAGTACCATTTATTAAAGGACTATTCTTTATCCACTGGATTGTCCTGGCACCTCTGTTAAATATCAGTTGGTCATATATACTTGGGCTTATTTCTAGACCTTTATTCTGTTCCACTGATCCACGTGTTCATCCTGATGCCAATCAAATACAGTCTTGGTGAACTTTATAGTGATTATATCAGTTAGAAAAGTCCTCCTACTCTTTCCTTCTCTTGGAAAATTGTTTAGGATATACTAGGTTCTGTGTGTTTCCAAAAAATTTTAGGATCGGAACATTAGTATCTACATGAAAAATATGTTGGAATTTTGATTGAGATTGTATTGTCTCTACAGGTCAAGTTGTGGAGGTTAACATCTTAACAATGTTGAGTCTTCTAATTTATGATCAATGGTAACTCTCTCCATTTATTTAGAGTTTAATTTCTCTTAGCAATGTTTTGTGCTTTTTAGTGTATCAACCCAGCAGCAACTTAAAACAAAATCTTAGTTTAAGGCAATGGTTCTCAAATGTTAGCATACACCAAAGTCAAGTGACTGGGTTGTTAAAAACAGATTCCTGAGCCCCAACCCGAGTGTCTGATTCATTTGGTCTGACGAGCGGTGCAAATTTGGCATGTCTGACAACTTTTTAGGTGATGTGGTACAGTAGCTTCAGGGGCAATATTTCAAGAACCACTAGCTTAAGGGTTTGTTTGTTTGTCTTTGGTTTTGGTTTTTGGCCACACACATAGGACAAATTAGAGCTTCCAATCCATCTGAGGAGTTTTTGTAGTTATGGAATCTTTAGGAAAACTTATTTTTTTTCCCTCAGTTTACTATTCCCAATGGGTGAGTGGTGAATTTTTACCAATTCACTTCTACATTAATGTCACACCATTTGAGGTACCATGTTAATGGGAGGTTGTCTTCTATAAGACCTCCACATTATGGCAGTTCCAGGCTTGTTCTCTTTTCTCCTGCATCTTGAGAGACTGAAAACTGAAGTTGTTTTACAGATTCACTGGAGGCAAAACCAGCTTCAATGACCCACCTATCTTTCTGGATTCCCATTTTCACTTAGTTTTCACTGTCTAGGAATTTCATACTTTGTTGTTAGTTCATTGACTTTTTTTATTTAAAAATCTATGTTTTATTCAGCATATTTAGTTGTTTCTAATGAAAGGATCAGACAAGGTATCTAGTCAGTCATACTGTTAGAGACAGACATCTTTAATTCTTAAATTTCATGGCAATATAGTTTTCAACTTTTTAATATAGGCTTTTTTCTTTTCTGGTAAGTTTTATTTCCCTTTCATCTGTTTTTTCTTATTGCTTTCTCACTCCCACACCCTTTAAAAATTCTAAATTCTGTGATTTCCTTTTGATTGTTAGTCATATATGAATGAGGTGAATTCTGACTGGACCATTTATTTCATATTTATGTAGACATGTGGCCATGGTTCTGTTTCTAGGAAAAAAAAAAAAGATTTCTTTTTATGGCACATGGTATGTGGATGGCTGAATATTTTTAGCCTCTAATTCTGAGTAAACTGAGAACTATCCTGCAGGACTACTCACAGTGTAGCAAATCCTTCTTCTCTACTGCCTCATTTATAAACTGCTCTGACAAGTGTGCCTTCTCTGTATAATTCCTTGTTTTGTCACACTGCCTTATATTTTTTAGGTTTTCCATGAAAGAAAATCCAGGGAAGTCCCTGTTACCATCTTGTGTACTTCAGTCCCACTGTGGCAAACGAATGCCTGTTGTTTTTCTCTTCATGCTGTGCCACAGGAAGGAGAACTGTGCTCTACCCGCTTCTTCTGTAAAGTCTGCAGTGCAGGCAGGCTCCACATCTCCCTATGTCTTTATTGCCTATTACAGTTTTTAGGCAGCTTTTCATCCTATTTGTGGTTCTGAGTTTTAAAAGTCTGTTATTTTAATCAGATAGATTCAGCATGTCTGGTTTTTACTCCTCTGTTGCTTTGGGGTGATTTCTGGGAGATGGGGAAATGGCCAGTGCTGTCCTGTGATTTTAAAACCAGATCTGAGTAGCTTTTCAAAAATTCTGTAGCCACTTGTATTTCTTCTTTTGTAAATTTTATGTTCACTACCTTGCACCTTTTTTTTTTTTCCTTTTAGGTATGTTCCTATTTACCAAAATGTCCCATTTGTCAAGAAAAAAAGAAAAAAGAAAAAAAGAAAACATTTTCTCTAAGAAGAGTACAGTAACCAAGATGTAAGTAGCCAAGTCAGAGCCAGTGGGAAGATGCAGCCTTTAGTTCAACAGAATGGTCTTTGAAATGTTCCCATTGAGTCCCTGGTCCACAAAGTCTTCTTTGGTGAGAGTTCACTAGGCTCATTCTTGGGCCTCGTTCATCATCGTGTTATTTTAGGTTCCGTTTAAGAAAGATAAAGAGAGAATGAGGCATGAGAAGGGTAAGCTTCCCTGAGTGACCATGAAAATCCTTCTATAACATCTGTTTTCTTCTCTTTTCTTTGCTATCTCCCTACCATCAACACAGCTGGCAAGGGCTACTTGCTTTGTCACAGCATTTGAAGAAAAGGATTAAATAAAACTCACTTTAATTTGGAATGATTTGAAGCTTAGATACACTCAGGGCTAGAGTTTACCTCTTTTTTTTTTTTAAGATTTTATTTTATTTATTTATTTGAGAGAGAGAATGAGAGAGAGAGAGAGAGAGACATGAGAGGGGGAGGGTCAGAGGGAGAAGCAGGCTCTTCAGAAACTGAGCCCGAGTTTACCTCTTTCTTGCCTTGCTATTCAGCATCTAGAACTGGCAAAGTGAGACAAACCAAAACAAAAATCTGCCCCTGATCCACATGTGCAAGGGTATCAATGAGCTGATGTGCATGTGAAATGATGTCTCTTTTCTCTTTCCACTTCTATAACTTCCTCATTGGGGCCAAAATTAAATAAATCTAATCACTGACTGCAAATAGGAAGTTAGACATAATTAAAACTTACCTTGTAGCTCTACATATGTGCATTCTGCAAGCAGACATGGAGTTGGATGCCACTTCCTCTTGATAAGTATAAATTGGGGAGAAGGCATTTATTTAATATTAATATAAATAGTTTACATGAATATATAAATAACTTTAATATTAATATTTTATTTATTTATATTTATTTTATATTATATTTTTTCTATTTATATATTTATTTATTATTTTATTTATATTTATATTATTTATATAATATTTATTATGTATTTATTTAATATAAACACTTTATTTAAAAATTTAAATTTTAAATTGTGGACTATCCCAAACTATTGACTGTAAGAGGACAGGACCAACTACAAGACTGGTATTTTTTGGGTGCCTGGGTGGCTCAGTTAGTTAAGTGACTGCCTTCGGCTCAGGTCATGATCCTGGAGTCCCGGGATCGAGTCCCGCATTGGGCTCCCTGCTCAGCAGGGAGTCTGCTTCTCCCTCTGACCCTCCCCCCTCTTATGCTCGCTCTCATTCTCTCTCTCAAATAAATAAATAAAATCTTTAAAAAAGAAAAGACTGGTATTTTTCACTACTGAATGCCATCAACTACTGAAGTATTTATGCTCAAACAGAAAAGCACAATGTTGTAATTTTATAATTTCAAGATCTTGAAAACAGATGGGAGACAGTATTTTCAATCATCTCCAGAGAGTGGGAAGGGACTGAGGAAAAGAAGAATAGGACAGACTGAGAATTCTCAAAAACTCTTAACAAGTCATAGATGGATTAATCACATTACGTCCCTACAAAAATGTTTGTTCTGCATACAAGTGCCTTGTTTACATGCGATTAACACACATTAAAAGACATTCTATAGCCTAAATTACTGTGAATCTGCTTGCCTGACAAATATGGCCAGACACTAATTGATTCTGAAGTCGCTAGATTTTCTTACCATTTCAAAATCAGTTTGGCAAAAATTAGGAAAATGTAATGGAAAGCAGAGGAAGATACTTCCAAAACTACATAAAAATGCACTTGGAAGTTAGCTTGGGTGATTCAAGATAAAAAGCCTCAGAAAAATTAGCCTTTGTATTATGGAAAACACTTGGAAAACATTTTTGAAATTTTGGTGACACCCCGTTCTTCATGAAGAAAATTAATCATAGGAGTGATGGAGTGGAAAACACAAGGGAATTTTCAATGAAATGTTTTCTTTTTTATTCACTGACGCAATATTTGAAATGGGAGCACAGGGCATATTTCTAAGCAAAGTAGTTGTCAGCAAGCATGACTCTCTTCAGCAAATCACCTGTGGTCTTACGAACAAATAATTTTGGACATCAAATTAAAAGACAAGAACTCAGTATCTGTTCTCAATTGAATGGTGGTCTTTGTGACAGATTAAAAAATTTTTCAGTCTTTTTCACCTTTTTCCATCTCCATTCAAAGCAGCCTAATGAGAATGAAATACTGCTTAGCAACTGTTAGGACATTGCCAGAGTTCACGGATCACTAATTATCTCTGTCACCTCAGTAGGAAGATCTGTGTCCACTTAACAAATGGTAGAACTGGTCTTGGTCACTGAAGTAAATCAGCAAAGAATGAATTCTGTTGTTCTCTAGACAGGGCTCAATGTGCTCTTCTTTTTTTCCAACAAACACACTTATTTCCAGGAAAGAGGTAAAGAGCCTTTGTTGGAGTCACACAGAGTCCAGATCAGAGCTGGGACCAGAGCCCACAGCACCTCCCTGCCAACCTAGAGACTACCTCTTGGCTATATTACTTGACTTGTTCTTAAGCTCTCTGCTCTTTAACTTGGTACCCTGGAAAAACTCTTCTGATTATCACAGCTGGAAAAAGCAACCCACTGCTGTATCATAGGATTTTGGTCAAGTAGAGCTAAAGGCTGAACATGACATTGACTTCTATCCAAAGATAATGATTGTTGGTGGTGGTCCATGCAGTCCCACTCTCGGGCCCAGGAATTTTACATGAGCTTCCACTTGGTCTGCAGGGCTAATGGGATAGTTAACCTCTATGGAACAGAGCTCAAGAACTAGACATCCTGGTTCACGGGCAGTCCGCAGGGAGAAAAGTCATGCAGCAATAGTGAAACAATCTTTGGACACAGAAGCTTGTGATTAAGCGCACTTAGGCAAATATTATTTACAAATTGAGCAACATTCCTACTGGTCATGCTATTGATGACTAATATACCCAAATCCACGTGGGAGCTTCAAAATCATTCATCAAAGTAACAGAAAGGGATTTATTATTCCTTCTCATTAGTTTTTCCTATGACCCCTTCTCTGATGTTCACCAGTACATGGCAAATCATTTCAATTTGTAGAAAGTTAGGCATAAAGAGATAGGTAAGTGAATATCCAAACTGACTATTTCAGCTATGAAAGTGAGCTAGAACTAAGGTGTGTAATTCCAAAACAAAAACTGTCTTTAGTCTCTCAGCCCAACTTTTTCCTTTGTGCCAGTAAAATGCATCCTTCAGAAAACAGAAGGGAAAAAAAAAGTATTTACCAACCCCTAAGATTTATATCCTTCTTCTTTTACACAGTCATCTCTCCCTCTCTCTTGCACTTGTTCACCTTCTTTCCTCCATTTTCCCCTCTTCCACATCCACTCTCTTATTCATTTATTGCTCATTCCTTGAAAAAATAGTTACTGAGTCCCAAATGATAATCTAGGAGTTTGGTGTTCATCAGCAATCAAAGTAAACAGAAATCCTTGCCTTGATGAAGTCTGCACTCTCCCTTTACCTGAATGTTAATTCTCAGTGCTGGGATAGTTCTGGGACTTCTAGAAGCCTCTGTTCTGTGCTTTAGTTCACAAATTCTGTCCCTCCTCCGCAGCACCTGTCTTTTCTCTGCGTGGAGGTAAGGGGCATGCCTGGGGCAAAAGGTGACCTACACACAAGCACTGCAGTACATGGGGATAGTGGTAACAAATTCTTGATCCTGTGAAAGGACAGCACAACCAAACCCAACCCAAGTGCAATAATACAGCCCTTTCTATTCTTCTAGATTAAGCCAGAGGTTATTGGTATGATTTAATTTGGCATTAGAAGAGGATAGGATCCAAAGCCACACAAAACTGGGGATGTGTTTTAGTTCTATGGCCCTGGGGTAGGGCAAATAACCCCTTAGGTCTCAGTTTCCTCTACTCTTAAGTGAAGTTAACATCATTTGCCTTGTGGGTTCTATCATTATTTTATTCATTCATTCATTCAATGAGTATTTGTTAAGCACCAACTGTAAACTAGGCCTTGTTGTAAATACTGGGGATATAACAATGAAGAGACAAAATTCTTGCCCTCATGGAGCTTACATAAAGAGAATATTGTCTATTACCATCGAAGTCTTGGATGTGTTGCCTTTCTGTAACAACAATGAAGCAAGGAGTTATTGTGAAATATTCTTAGAGTAGCATTAGAAATTAGCATGCACCCAGCACGTATGTCTTCAATATGGTCTACTTGGACTTGCTACACAGATGAGCTCAGCCAGGCCAATACAGCAGAGAAAACAGCTTCAGTTAGCGATGTTTTTCATAAACTACAGTAAAATTATCTCGTACTTCCTGGAAAAGATGTCACATGAGTGTAAATAAGATGCAGAGAAGCTATCAACTAGTTATGATACTTGCTGCTGGGTGTTCAGTGAGGCATAAGATTCGATAAAGGAACAAGCCTGGGGAAGACTTTTGGGGCTGGGTGTCAGCTGTACCACCTAAGTAGCAAGAGGCTATCCAGTGCCCAGAACCTCTGACTCCACCACCGACAGATGCCATCGTACTGTTTTATGGCCCCTTCAGTGCCCGGGACATATACGGTGCCTGGTATACAGTAAATGCTCAGTATATACTGACTGTTGAGTAGGTTTAAGTTTTTTGTTTTTTTTTTTTTTTTAAAGATTTATTTATTTGACAGAGAGAGAGAGAGCGCGAGAGCAGGAACACAAGCAGGGGGAGTGGGAGAGGGAGAAGCAGGCTTCCCGCGGAGCAGGGAGCCCGATGCGGGGCTCGATCCCAGGACCCTGGGATCATGACCTGAGCCGAAGGCAGACGCTTAACGACTGAGCCACCCAGGCGCCCCGGTTTAAGTTTTTAATTTTAGATGATGATAGCTAATACTTAGCACTTAGTATGTATCAAACATTCTTCTAAGACCTTCACACATATTAATTTATCTAATCCTCAAAATAATAATACCCTGAGAGGCACAGAGGGGATACAAATTTGTTCCAGTTTTAGTGACAGAAGCAGAATTTGAACCCAGGTGGTCTGGCCCTCGATCTGTGCTATTAACCACCTTGATCCTACTGAATCTCTGGGTTGGTGTAATTTTTTTAAATTAACTTAAAATTTTATATTTCATTTAAAATTTTTTATTATTAAATTTTTATTCTTTTATGCCTGTAATATATATCACATTTATATAATTCAGAATCCAAAAGGTACAAAGAAGCATAAAACTAGATATCTCCCTCCTCATTCTTGTCCTTTAACCAATGAGTTCTCTTTCCTAGAGGCAGCCCATAGGTGGCTTGAGCTCTAATTCTGGTTCTGCACTCTCTAGATATGTAACTTTGGGCAGAACACTTGATCCTTCTATGCCTCAGTTTTCTTGTCTGAAAAAAGGGAATAATGACAGCTCCTTCATAGAGTTTTTATGGATTAAAAGTTAATATATGTAAAAACGCTTAGAAGAGTAACTGGCACAAAGTAGATGCCAATAATTATTTGCTGTTATTAGTCTTACGTATCCTTCCAGATATTTCATTCATATACAAGATATATACATATATACATACACACATATACGTATTCTCTCCCTCTCCCTCCCCCTCCCCTTTTTAGGTGGGGTGGAGGGGCAGAGGGAGAGGGAAAGAATCTTAAGCAGGCTCCATGCACCCCACAACCCTGAGGTCTTGACCTGAGCCATGAGTTGGATGCTTAACCAACAGAGCCACCCAGGCGCCCCACCTCCCCCTTCTTTTTACAACTAATATTCTGCACCTTGCTTTTCTCACATTATAATCTTAAAATGTGAATTAAAAATAAGTTCATGAAAACATTTTCGTACAGAGTAACCCATTCTCAGCCTTTCTGATGTATATCTGTTTAAAGAAAGTTAACGGGTTTCCTACTACTGTTCTTCTATCAGTTCTCATTATTGACAGAAATTGAGGACGAACAGCTATTCTAGGGGCATTAGTATTGCCAGGCATTAACAGTCAGTTAATGAAAAGCGAGCGATGGTATAGATTCTGAACTTTTGAAACTGGTTCTGATCTCTGATCCCGTGGCTCTGGCAGCACCAAGAATTTCTGCATCACGGGGGTTGGATGGCGGTGATCTGGCCGGAAGGTGGGGCCAGATATGTCTTAAAGTTGTATTTGCATAGTAAGCATGCTGTTTTCACCTGGATTTAATATTTATTTGGGGTAAGGGTGTTTGCTGAAAATTATGGGAGAGAAGCACCAAACCCTGTCTTCTCCCTTTTCTGTCAAGGTACTCTTTGGCCCTAGCCATGCCAGATGGCACCATTGCCCTTGGTTCTACCATTTGGAAAAAGAAAACAAAATTTCAACAAAAACAAAAACAAAATAGAGAAAGCTAAGACTGATTTGCCTGCAAGGCCTCCTGCCTGCAGGAGATGAGCTATAGCTTTGGCCCCGTTGGGAGAGCATTACAACCCCAGGGAGTCAGTTACTGAGAAGACAGAGAGGGGTTAGTTTTAATTGTGACTGAATTTTTATGGGAAGGGTAATTGACTCTTAAATGGGCCAGAGAAGCACTTCAAGGAATGGAAAGGTCTAGACACTGGCTGTTGACCAAATCCCCTCTAATTTGCTCTCTGTGGTAAGAGGAATCAGGAGGAGGGGCCTACACATGATTGTAGAGGCATCCTGTCCCGGGGAACAAAAAGTCTGCAGCTGCCAGCAGAGAGCACCACAGACGCTGAAATGGTGAGGCCTGCACCTCCCACCTCCCGCAGGAACGGAAGTGAGGGCGGTGGCGAAGGAGAGTAGAAACCTACAATCACAGTTGTCTGTGGACTCTCTCAGACCCTGTCTTGGGTCTTAGAAACAGAAGGGAAGTTGCAGGGACAGCTCAGCACTGCCTTTAGTCTCTGGACTAAAAGTGACCCTTACAAACTCCCTAGAGGTCTAGGCCAAGAACAATCTGTCTCTCCAGCCAGTCTGAATGGCTTTTAGATCCCAAGTTATCCAAGACTGTCAGGGAAACCCTGAAGCTACACGCTGTCTGGTGATGAGGCTTCGGAGATGCTGCGCTACACCATGTCCCACACTGGTAAGCTAGAGGCCACAGAGTAACCCCAGGCCCCTGGTTCCTGGCCCTCGATCTTCAGGCGCTTCTGAATCAGACTTCATCCCAAACTCAGCCCTCCTCACATCTTCCCAAATCAGCACTGAAAGCCTCCTTGCGCAGCAGGAAGTCCCCCGGGAGGGGAAGAGCAGGGCTGAGACAGTATCACCTTCAGGGAGTGCTGCTTCGCTGGCTTTGGGGACACAGAGGTTGTTTCCCATGGAATGCGGACACTGTGTGGTTTCCTAACTGTTTCAGCTGCTCTGAACAAATGAGTTCCCTGCTCTCAGGGAATCGAAACTACACAGTTTCACTCTGTCCTGTTGTGTTGTCAGCTGGTGGCTTTCAGTATTCCCCTGTCCCCACAAAAACCTCAACACAGATCCCTTGCATGGATGTTGTACAATAGGAGCTTTCATTCCTGTTTTGGCACCTGCGACCCTGGGTTAACAAGTGCCATGAAGCAGAGAAAGCATTTACCAGAGAGTGTGGTGCTGGGTCCACCACACACCTAGAGCAAAGGCAAGTAGGAGTAATACGCATGCTTGCAGAAAAGGGAGGGGGGCGGATCTTGGGGACAATATTCCTGCTGCTACCCCGAGTGCTCTGAATGCCGACTGCGTGTGCCAGGCACTAAACGCAACACCCCATCTTTGCCCTTAACGTGTCTGGAGCTTCCGGGGGAAAGAGACCACAGAACCAAATGTACCAGTCAAGGTTTCTGCTTACAAGCCACAAAATCTATCTTTAATAAGAAGGCTAGCTCTGGAGCCAGGCTCTAAGGTCTCCATTCTGTCTTTCTCAGTTACTAGCTGTAGGGCCTGTGTGGCAATCCTTAACCACTCTGTGCTTTAGACTTTCATTTGTCAATGAGGTCTCTAGTAGTACAGGACTTATAAGGATTACAGTATTGAATATATGCGGACTGATCAGAGCAGTGCCTGACTCATAGTAAACATTCAGGAGAGGTTAGCTATCCTCTTCAATTTATGTGCAATTAAAAGGCCATGGAAGCAGATTTAGAAGATGAGTAGTCATCAAGAGAGCACAATTCATACCAAAGTTGATGCTGTAAGAGCAGCCTGATTAGAACACTAACCCCGGCACTACTCCCCCCCCACCAGATGGCCACTTCCACGGCCACTACTGAACATTAGTGTCATGAAATCAACTATAAATTCATTTTTTTCCACTGCTCTGAATTCAAAGTCCTATATGGAAGCAAATAACTGCCACGGCCCAATTTACTTGAGACCTCTGTGTCAGGGCAGGGCAGAAGTTGCAGGGTCTACCTCTGTTTTCTGCACTGGGCAGTTGTGTTCCATCTCCTATAAAGGCTCACACCATGGTGGATTCAACATCAACCGGAAGGAAGGAAGGGAAGAAAGGAGGGAGGGAAGAAAGGAGGGGGGGAGGGAGGGAGGAAGGGCAAGAAAAAGACAAATGTCCTTACAAAATGAGAGTCCTGTAGCAAAGGTATGAAGCTAGGGCCACAGCAGTCACTACCTCGTCCTGGAGGAGTCTGGAGCTCCCTCCTAAGCCTGGTCCTCCTTCAGGGCCCTCCGAGTTTAGTGGATGGCCTCTTCATGCATTCAGCTGCATAAGCTAGAATCCCAGGCATCTTCCTTGACACCTTCCCATACTTCTAGTCCATCACTGTGTCCATTCTGTTTCACTGCCTAAACATCACTGAAATCCACCTACTTTCCTTCATCTTCCTAATCCAAGCCACCAATATTGTGCTGTTAGATTATTACATTAACCTCATTTCTGATCTCCCTATATTGACTCTAACCTCTCTTTAGTCTATTCCCCTGTAACAGCCACAGTGGTCTTTTCAAGATGCAAATCTGAGACTCCATCAGCCCTCCAGTTTTTAATAGTTTCATAAATCTCTTAGGTTAAAGATGAAACTCATTAACATGTGCACAGTGTCCTGCTTGCTTTGGGTTCTACCTCCTATCTCAATTCAAGTGTGCTATGCTCTCCCTCCCGACCTCACTCCACTCAACCCAGTGCTCTTCTTCTAATCTCTAGTATCCATATTCCCTCTCTTGCCAAAGGCCCTTTCCCTCTCTTGCCAAAGGCCCTTACCCATGTAGGGCACTTTCCTTCCCTCTTTTTTTTTTTTTTATCCCCATCATTATTCAGTGCTTACATCAAGTGTTACATCCTCATGGGAGCCTCCACTGACCCTCCTGACCGGGACAAAGTCTCTCACTAAAACTCTCACAGCATCCTGAATCTCTTCCAGAGGACATTCACCACAATTGCCAACTTTCATTTGTGTGATTATTTACATGATGCATGAAAATAGGAACCATGTATGATTCAGTTCACCACTACCTAGCATCTCCCATTTGTTGAATGAATAGATGGATAAAAAATGGCTCCTCATTGAAAGTACATAACCCTGATCTTGAGGGATGAATAAGAATTTGTTGAATAGAGGAAAGGAGGAATAAAAACACTCCAGAAGAGGAAACAGGATAGTCAAAAGTCCCAAGACAAGGGGCGCCTGGGTGGTTCAGTGGGTTAAACATCGGCCTTCAGCTCAGGTCATGAACCGAGGGTCATGGGATGGAGCCCACTTCTCCCTCTCCCTCTCTCTCTTCCCCTGTTCCACCCCTGCTCATGCTCTCTTACTCTCTTTCTCTCTTAAATAAATACATAAATAAATCTTAAAAAAAAAAAAAAAAAAGTCCCAAGACAGAGCACCTGGGTGGCTCAGTCAGTTGAGCATCAGACTATTGGCTTCAGCTCAGGTCATGATCTCAGGGTCGTGAGATTGAGCCCCATGTCAGCCTCCAAGCTCAGTGAGGAGGCTCACTGAGATTCTCTCTCCCTCTCCCTCTGCTCAACCCCCCCTCGAATAAATAAATCTTTAAAATTACCCCCCTTGAATATAAATAAATAAACCTTTAAAAAAAACAAAGTCCCAAGGCATGTAAGGGAAAAGTGTGTTTAGAGAAAGTTTAGCATGGCTGGTATAAAAAACAAGTGATGGGAGATGGGGGGAGATGGATGATGGAAGAAAAGATGGAAGAAAAGCAGCAAATAAGGCTGGTGAGGGTTGGTGCCTGATTGCAAACGTCCTTGAACACATGCTAAGGGATTCAGACCTGCTTTTCTCTGTGAATGTGGAGGATCTGTATGTCTAAGCAGAGAAAAGTCATAATCAGAAATGCAGAATGAGGGTTGAAGCAAGAACATACCTTCTGTCTTTAAAAATTTTAGTATCATATTAACAACTATTTGTACTTCCAGAGCAAAATTTTACTCGTTCATTATAGAATCAAAGAAGTTAAAATTAGGGGTGCCTGGGTGGCTCAGTCATTAGGCGTCTGCCTTCGGCTCGGGTCATGATCCCAGGGTCCTGGGATCGAGCCCCACATCGGGCTCCCTGCTTGGCGGAAAGCCTGTTTCTCCCTCTCACACTCCCCCTGCTTGTGTTCCCTCTCTCACTGTCTCTCTCTCTGCCAAATAAATAAATAAAATCTTAAAAAAAAAAGAAGTTAAAATTACAAAAACACCTTGAATAATGTTTCAAATAAGTACAGTCTTAACTATCAGATATTTTTCCTATTTCCAATGATTGTCCCCCAGATGATTATTAATCACATTCAAGTGAACAGATGTCATATGACCAGTGGGGAAAAAAAAACTGGCTACACAGAAAATTGGTTACCTGATCACTCAATAGGGGGACTCTAATTTCAGCTCAGTGTAAGTTACTCCTACTACATTGATTATAATAGCTATGGTAGGATTTAGTTTTATCTAGTTCTTAAAATAAAACTGTGCTTCTCAAATTCTTTGGTCTTAGGGCCCCTTGACACACTTAAAAATTACTGAGGACTTCAAAGTACTTTTGTTTATGTGGGTTTTATCTGTAAATATTTACCATACTAGAAACTGCAACTTAAAAAAAATTTTTTTAAGATTTTATGTATTTATTTATCTTAGAGATAGAGAGAAAGAGTGTGAGCAGGGGGAGGGGCAGAGGGAAAGAGAGAATCTCAAGTAGCCTCTGTGCTGAGCTCTGAGTCCAATGCAGGGCTTGATCTCATGAACCTGAGATCATACCTGAGCCAAAATCAAGAGTCAGATGCTTTACCAACTGAGCCACCCAGGTAACCCAACAACTTAAAAATTTTTAAACAACCTTTTTTCTTAAAAAAAAAAAAAAACCATAATAGAAGACAGCTGGATTCTCTTAGTTTAATCTGACTTTAATCTATATAACATTTAATCTGCATTTAATCTGTTCTGTTGTTTTGGTTGAAACAAATGAATGAAATCCTGCCTCATACAGATATCTAGTTAGAAGAGGAAAGAGTGTTTTAATGCCTTCTTCAGATAATCATGACAGTATCACAACCTGACAAGTAAAAGTTTCTTTTTTTAATATTTTATTTATTTATTTGATAGAGAGAGAGAGCACAAGCAGAGGGAGATGGAGAAGCGAGGCCAATGCAGGGCTTGATTCCAGGACCCTGGGATCATGACCTGAGCCAAAGGCAGTCGCTTAACCAACTGAGCCACCCAGGTGCCCCGACAAGAAATAGTTTCTTAAAGATTAGCTGCAATATGGAGTATGAAACCATATCAATGAATCTTCCATGTGCTGTTACATTAAAATTCTGTCACCTCTTGGCACTTTGAATGGAGCTTTTACCCCTGCATGTTTAACATCACTCATTGGTCATATGGAAAGTATCAGTTCACTGAGCTGTGCAGGTCTTCCAAATTTTTACACATCTAACATAATCTGTATATATTATACATAAACATATTATATACATATCATATAATGATATAATGACACCATATCAAAAAATCGCATTCATTATATCACCACTAACCTTATCAGAAAATATTTTTTAATACTGGGAAGCTGTCAAGCTCTTGGTAACAGATACAAGATTTCAAAAATCTACTTTTACTAGAAAGCTTAAATTCTATTATTAAGAACAAATTCCACCGTTGTGTTCTTTGAAGTGACAGGCTCACTTTGTTAATTTTGAGAAAATGTCTCCCAAATACCCAAGTCTGAATAACTATAACTTGTCATTTTTCAATGAAAAGATTGTTCTATTAAAAGCATATCTAGTTCAGTTTGAACTCAAAGAAGTGCACACTTTCTTTTTTAGACAACCACCACACTTCAATTTGCAGCAGAAGTGCATTATCCATTACTTCCCATTTTGTCACATAGCATAGAAAACACACAAACCAAAGTACTCAATGGTCAAGACTGAATAAGATCAATCATTTCTTCCTACTTCATTAAGACAACTTTATGTGAAAGCAGAATCATTTTTTTACTGCAAGTATGTGGTGGTGAAGAATACAATAGCTGCTAGTGTGTTTTGGTGCTCTGCCTTGATTTTTGCTTAGGCACCAGCAGTTTTACCCATCACTGCTTTTGTACATTCTGTGAAAATGTCAACAGAGACCAAAAGGCAAATAATATGTTAAGTATTATTATGCAAAGCGTTTTGGCTTCGTGAACCATGCAGAAGAATCTTGGGACATCCAGGGATCTGTGAACAACACTCTGAAAACCACTAATATAGAAATTTAGCACCCTAATGGTTTGCTTTACAGTAAATAATGGGGCTCAGCCTACAGCCTAATCCAATTCATGGTTTTACCGTGTTCAAAAATGTCTACCTTTGCGTGTGTTTTCACTACTTCAAGAGCAATATGGTATGAGTAAATGATGACAAGTCAAATGAAAATTTAAAAAAAAAAAAAAAGCTTTCTGGTGACTCACCAGTTTTGGTCATTGCAAAGGCTACCTATTGCTTGTAGGGCAAAGAGTCATTTACCCCAAGTCTATTTATGGTTGCTGTCACCAAATGATCCATTTAGTGACTCTCTAGCAACCAAGGCCAGTCAATGACAGTGGGTAAGCAATTTTGGAAAGTTTTGTTAAATGTCATTTCCCTAAATAGCTTTTCAGATAAACAGAGCTGAAAAGAAAAGTAAGGGGGTGATGTAGGCCTTCCCTTCATTAATTGAAGAAGTAATACTTCAAACAACAACATCAAAATACTTTTCTTCTCTAGTGATTGACTTCATAACATAGTTATTCTGACCGAGCAGGGTCCAAGATTTCACCTAATACCTTATCAAAGTGATATGTAAATAAAGTCAGACCAAGGCTTTTCAAAGGAATTGCCCAGCCCATGCTGAAAGCTATAGGGAAAGTCAGCTGATTCATCGCAGGCATTTTGGAACTTGCCAACAAGCAGAGGCAGGA
This sequence comes from Neomonachus schauinslandi, assembly GCF_002201575.2. Lineage (NCBI taxonomy): Eukaryota > Metazoa > Chordata > Mammalia > Carnivora > Phocidae > Neomonachus > Neomonachus schauinslandi. Next base: position 80,290,117 of record NC_058411.1, read on the forward strand.
GGAGTAGAGCATGTGAAAAGCCATCTGAGAATGGTTCTGCCAACAGGGCAGGCACAAACCATGTTGACTTTTGTGGTTTCTCCAATTCATGTTGGAGCAAGGGCTTGAACCTCAGTTCCACAGAAATCCACACTGGGTGGATTTCTATGCGTTATGACCATATGTGAATATAATAAGGTCACCTGATTTGTCCATAGTTACAATGAAAGGAAAGGAAGGAATATTTTTCTATTTTAATGCCATAAGAGCATAGGAACTATGCTTCAGTCATTGATTCCCTAGAGGATAACCAATGGCAAAGCATGAGTACGCAGTCCCAGTGCAGAGAGGAGCATTTCCTTTGATTGACTGATTGATTTCTATTTAAAATCATCTTATTTGCCCACATGTTTGAGGTCACAGATGTACAGGCATGGGGGGGGGTTAATGTTAGGCTCTTGGGCACTTCCCTTACCTATTTCTCAGTATACTTACAACCCCTTGAACTGCTCCTTATGGTAGGTATGTCCCAGAAAGTCAAGTTATTCAATAAATCCAGCACCATCTGAGTCAGTATGACCATCTTAAGAAATATCTAATTGTAAAACCCCAACCCTAACAAAAAAAGCCCAATTTGTTACCCTAGCATAGGCCTCTGTAATCAAGACCTCACCTACCCCTCTAACTGCATATGCCTTCATTTCTTCATAGGTATCATAGGTTTCAGAATCTTGGAAGTGCCAGCAGTATCCTGAATGCCTTCTTGAACACCCATCCCCAACCTTCTTCTTGGCACTTGCTGTTCTGGAATGCCCTCTCTGCTTTTCTGGTAGAATTCCTCATGTTTTTAGACTTGGCCAGATCTGGGCACCAACCTTCAACTCCCATAGTATTCTGTGCCAGCCCTTCACGCTACCTTGTCACTTCACTCATCTGTCTCCTCCATTACTCCGGGTTCCTTGAGAGCAGAGATTTTGTCATTAATGTCCACGAATCTAGCAAAAGAAACACGAACACATGGTAAGATCCCGATGGATGCTGGCCAAATACTTGTAAATATAAATATCGGATTGTAATCATCCCTTTTACAAGCATCTTAAACAATCAATTTGAGTTTCTCACTATAAATGAGTCCTTTCCTAAAATATAACTTTATCCATAATCCCAAATCACCATCTCCTTTTATAGTTGATTCTTGAACAACACAGGTTTGAACTGTGTGGGTCCACTTATATGGAGATTTTTTTAAATAACTACAGTACAGTATATAAGTGTATTTTCTCTTCCTTACAATTTTCTTAATAACATTTTCTTTTCTCTAGCTTACTTTATAAGAAAATGGTACATAATACATATACCGTACAAAATATGGGTTAATGGACTGTTTATGTTACTGATAAGGGTTCTAGTAAATAGTAGGTTATCAGTAGTTAAAGATTTTAGGAAGTCTAAAGTTATACAGCGATTTTTGACTGTGCATGGGGTTGGCGCCCCTAACCTCCACACTGTTCAAGAGTCAACTGTACTTTCTCTTTTGGAACGGTCTCTCTTCATTTCCAAAATTAAAAGATCTTTCTTTATCTCCTCCCACCTCACTTACATATATCACTGGTCATTATCTGCCTTCTCAAGATATAAATAATTGAGGTTACCTCATTTATGGGTGTGCAGAGCTAAGTCTCTATAAATAGCTGAATATTTAAAATATTTTTTTCTTAATGATCTTAAAACCATAATCAAGGCAAGTTGTGGTTTGGGGTCAGAGGAGGGCAGGCAGGAGAAGGAGAATGGGAGTGGGCTTGCCTTCCAGGCAGTCTGATGAGTCCTGGAAAGATTAGGTTGCCACCAGAATCCAAGCTCTGACTTTGGGCATGTCTCTGGCAGCCTCTCTTCTCTGACTTTCCCCCCTAGCTTCTTCAGGTGGGCCTTGTTTGGGTCCAAAGAAGCACAGAGTAAACATTAATTTGAGGCAGCTCATCCTAATGATGGTAGCCGTTATGACTTCGATTTTCCTTTTAAGCCTTGAAAGACATGAATGTTACAGATAGAATAAATTTGAGACTTTTTTGAGGAGGAGCCTGAGCCGTGGGGAGGTGAAGTAAATAGTTTGACTACAAGTTCTCCTTAGAAGGAGAGGAAAGGAGTAAACCAAAAAAAAAAAAAAAACAAGAGAAAAGACCTGTACAGCAATGAGCAACCCATACACCTTTAGCTGTGTGCACTTACAGCACTGTAAGCTGCCTTACACTGTTTCTTTTTAAACCTACCCAAATGTTAATATTATAATATGTAAGGAGCAATGCCTGAGTTCTCATTCAAGTTCTCAGATTCTTGAGTTAGTAATCTAAATTATAAGAATATTCATTTTTTACAGAATTGAATAAAGTTTTTATTTTAAATGTAAAAACACATGGCTCATAAATATTTTATTTTTCCTGAACTAACCTACATGTCATCATGTTTACCTTCACTGGGCTGGAAAACTGGGGAAACTTTATAGAAATATTTGACTAGAGGTACAAGAATATCTTTTCTATCTGTACTGGATGCTCCAATACAACAGTTCTACCTAAATCTTAAATTCTTCAGGTTGTAGACATCTTATCTAGACACCAAACTTGTATTTATTTTAACCATTTTTACCAAAGACACCACTTCTTCCTTCGTTTTCCTATTCTTTATGTCAGTGGACATGAGCATAATATCCAAAAATAGCTTCCCAGACAAACACATTAGAAAAAATGTAAAAGAGGATGAGCGTATTTTATACCTGTAGTCCTTATGCTGACGCCCTTCAGGCCTGCTTCCTGATTTCTGCCAGGACTTGGCTCCCTATGCCAGGGAAATGTAAATTTTCAGAACGGTGACCATAGCCCTGGCTAAATAGTGTTTCACTACAGTGGTGGAATATGTGCAAACCAAATGTTTTCTTCCATGCTCCAGAACTTCCCATAATCCAATGTGAAGGAAGGAGGTCAAAAAGCATCAGCTCCAGGCTGACCATCTGTTGATGTTTCTCAGTAATGACAAGAATAAATTCACCCTCTCCCTGTGAGATAGGAGTCTAAGACTTTGTCCCAAGAGTGGGTGTTCTCATACAAGAGGACTTGCTGGAGAGGCTCTTGACACCTCTGATAGTGTAAAGCCTTCTAGACTAATTCTGAGGGAAACAGATGCCCTCAGTAAAGGAGAAGAGAAGCCTCAGGGGTAGGAAAGAGCAGCTTAGAGCAGTTGTGTGGATAATTCACACAGAAAAAGCTCCAAACACTCATTTCATTGGAACAGACTGTAAGGTTTACCATCACTTAGGTCCGGAAAATGTCAGTATTTCAAATCTGGACATAATAGTATTAGCATCAAAACAAGCCAAAAAGGTCAAGCAAGTCAGGAGTAAATAGGTGAATTGTGTCTGAAACAGAATTTTTGAAGAAATCAGGTTGACTCAGTACAGAGATTTTAAATATTTAACCCCAATCTTGTTATAAATGTAAACCAGCTGCTTTTCTTTTTTCCTTAAAAAATTTATTTTTATCAAGCAAAACAATTCTAAGAATGCATTTTCTAGCAATTGAAGTGATTAACATCAACATTCTATTTATAATATATAACCACACAGAAAAAAATAGCATAACGGCAGGATAATTTACTTAATTCACAAATTCTTTGTTATTTCCCATAGAGTGAGCCTCACATCTGGAAAAGCTCATACAATTAAATAGTTTGTCCAAAAAAGACTATCAGAAGAAATTCCAAATTGATGCTTTTTTTTTTTTTTTTTGCATTGTTGGTTGTATCTAATGGAAAGCTTTTGGACAAAATAATATATTAATAAAGGAGGAAAAAAGAACACATTCCATGTTATAGCTTCATAGGACCTGAAAGGACTGAAGTCTGTTGGAGATTGTTTCTTGCCCTAAATTTAGGATTGCACCAAAACAATTCTAGAGAGTTCACCGCCTAACTACTTAGGAATGGAACTCTAGGTTGCCAACAGTCATGTGTCCTGGTGATTCTTTGCGGCCATGAAGGCTTCCTTTGTTCATAACTTGAATCCGTCCCATTGTCATTTAAGCCCATTATTTTCTCCCTGAGCACAAAGCCACTAGACAACGTCACAGAGCGAGCAGCCTTCTGCTGCTCTCCTAATCCCTACAAATGCACAGTGCTCACCACCAAGGGAACTCATCTTTCTGCTCTATAGATGAATGAAGATGAAGATGCTCCGTAGATGCTCTGTAAATGAAGTGGCAATAGCTTAGAAGTGAGAGAAGTTAAAGGAAAGAAGGAGGAAACTGCTTTTCCTCATCAGGAAAGAACATTTCATGGCAATGCCACTTCACAAAATTAGCTAACACATCACAGTAGTTAATTGCATGGCTTTGGAGGAACGATTATTTTAGGCATCTTACTCCCAGTCTTAGGAGAGAACAGTATTATGATTTGGCAGAGGAGGAGACAGACTGTATTCACTTTGCAGTAGTGATGGGAATGACACCAGGCAGAGGCTTATCATTTTTGCCTTTATGATTTTTCCTGACCTCCCTATCTATGTATGGCCCTACCTTCACCCCACTGTTGTTAACTAACATAGCACTGGGTTTATTTTATGCTTAACATTTATCATGATCTGTAATTAATTTTTTTAAATTGGTTTTTTGCCTCATCTTCACCCTAGGATATTATTCCAGGAAGCAAGAACATTATATGTTTATCATCTTTATATCTGTATCACAGGTTGTACCTATTCTTAAAAAATATGAAGAGAATGAAAGAATGAATGTATAAACAAATACCAGTCCTTAGGACCCATTTCTCCTCTACTCTGTGGCTTTGGAAACTTCATCCTCTCCCCACCCATCCCTCCACAGCAGGAGTCCTGGGAATCATACTAGCCTGCACTGCCTTTCATCCACAGAGAACTGCGGACAGAGCTCGTCCTCCAGGTCCCCATGGGGTGTGTCTACCCAGCCAACACCAGCGTTCACTTGCGTGCAGTTTCTTAGTGTTTCATTTTGAGCACATCCACGGTCTCAGGTTTCTGTTTGCAAGGCCAGACCACAAAAATTAAGTTAATTGAGGCATTATGGCAAAAGGATTTTTCTTCAGGGATGAGTTTATAAATTTCTCCACTCTCGTGGATGTTGGCCCATCCTTTAAGCCCAATCCTTTCCTCTCCCTCTGTACAAAAATGAAGGAAAAATGGGCTGCTATGGAAGAGAGAAACAGAGGACTATGTGGGCATGTGATTATTTCTTAAGGTAGAAGATGAACTAAAAACCACATAATGGCTTCCTCTTTAAGTAAATGATATAAATGAGAAGCTGAAGCTGAAACCAGTAAGTCCATCTTTCAGAAAAGCAAGCTCTTGGCGTTAGCAAATACAGTCTGCCATAGCTTGTGGATTAAAAAGGCACATGGTGAAAGTAAACAAAGTAACATTTGGATCTCAATGTGATCTATTGGTTAGGAATTATTAGTGTCGTTTTCAGGCACTGACTTAGGTGATGCTTCTATATTTTCCTATCTTTATTTGCAAGTTGCAGTGCATGTGCTATAGTGGAGAGAACAGGGAACATGGCAAACAGAGAGGACTTGAAAAATCTCTGGTAAAAGAATACAAAGTCAAGTAACGGAGTGTTGTCCCAGTGCCACTTACATGTGACCTTGGGAAAATGATTTAATCTTTGAAAATCTCAAAATCCTAATTTGTAAGATGCTCTTCTCTGCCCAACTTAGAGGTTTGTGGGCAAAATCCAAATGACATAATGCATATAAAAAGACTTTACAAATTATAAAGGAGAATTTAAATGTGAGGTATATTATTTTTATCATTATTATTTTGTAAGGAAATATATTATGAACTCATCGAGTTCCTATTCAATAAATACCCACCTAAGTATAGGACAGAAACTAGGTATGGTACTAGTTTTGTCTTTTCCCCAATTTTTGGTATTCCATAATTTTAGAAGAGTAATGCATTTTATTTATTTATTTGAAATGATTATGGCTCATTTTATTTTGCCTATTAATGGAGGGTGTTGGCTAGTAGTAATTGCCAAAGGTAAGCTGACAGCAATCTCAATAAATCTAAAGGGAATAATGCATTTTAATTGTAAAAATATAAACGAAACAAATGAATAAAAAATATTTAAGTCCTTTACCTATTCCCCATTCCAAGCACACTCTCAGGAACAAATTCAATCTGCAGTTTGATGTGCAATGTTACTGAGCTCACACAGTATGTACACCATATAAATTGTATATATTACTTTTTCAAAAATCTAATCACATTATGCATATTGCTCTGCATGTCAGTAAACCATGTCTCATAGATATCCTTCCCTATCTGAATACATATAGATCTGCCTCATTGTTTTTAATGGCTTCATAATATTTCATAACGCCATTTCTCTCAATGAGCACAGCTGATGACTCTAGCAATAAAGTTGATTAAATCATTTTAGTGAGATTAAGGGTATGGGGGAGAAATACTATTTTTCTAGCAGAAGTACTACTGGCATGACTACATCCTATAGACTCAGAGGAGATTCTGTAACTTCTTCTTGGTGGCTAGCTGCAGGGAGAACAGCTCTTCTTCCTTGTGTCTCACTGGACTCTCTTTTGTTCAGATACTGTAAGAATGCTTACAAAATATGATTTAGCAAAGTTTCCTGGATAAAGTGTTAGGTGGAACAATCAGTCCTGGTTCCACCTGATGGTTTGATGTGAGAAAAAAGTCAGAGTTTCCCAGTATCATACTTTTTCCTCTTTTTCATAATGGTGTCCACAGATGCTCTTAACCCCCTCACAGCACTACTGTGAGGCTCAAGGAGACCACACAGTTGAAAGCCATTGAGGCACATACAGAGAGACGCTATGAGAATCCTGGAGATTATCTTCATAGTTAGCAATGTCTGTGGAGCCCATTTGTCTCCATGCTCTCTGTAAGAGTCTGCACATGAACACCTCAGCAGACCTATAGGGAGGTATTATTATCTCCAGTTTAGAAGGACATCGAAGCCTAGAGAAATTAAGAAACTTGCCTAAGACCCTACTCTGCTTCAGTGGCAGTGGAGGGCTTCAAACTCAGATCTGCCCAGCTCCAAACCCTGTGTCCAGCTGTCAGAATCAAGGTGTCCTCCAGCTGGTGACAGTTTCAGGTGAAGTTCCAGGAATTCTACCCTCAGGGCTGGTGACGGTGCTTCCTGTCTAGGGCCTGCACTGAGCCCAGAGTGTTTTCCTCAGTCTGACAAGGTTCAAGGTCTTCCAGGAGGAATAAGTGGGTATTTACAAGTTTTTGTCATGTTGTGGCCATTCTTAATCCACACTGGAGGTCCTGGCAATGGACTTGAGGGGTCATATAGGTTTTGTGGAGCTTTAGTTCTTTAACTGGATTTTGCCAAGTACAGTAAAGGAAGTACTGTCCTATTCTCAAAGTGTCTCCTTCTGGGGTTTCAGAAGCCTGGTCAAAGTCATGACGGAACATCTGAACCCACAATGGTGACATTAGAGGCAGTGTTCTGGATTAATCAAAACAGATACTTCTTTAACTCCTCTCCAAGTATTTCCTGGTACTGAAGGCATGTTCCAGGTTTAAAGAAGCAGAGGGATTCCCAAAAAGCAATCTGGCAGTTTAAGTAGACCCCCACAGACTGGTTAACAAGGGCACGAAGGGGTCTCCGCCACTAGGCACACTGTTCGTCTATGAACTGAATCAAATTGTTTTGTACAGTTCTAAGGAAGGTGGGGAAGGGTGGAAAGAATGCATACTGACAACAGCCCAAGGGGGTTCTAGCACAAAAAAATCCACAAAGGGCCAACAATGACACTGCATCATTCCTGGTTTTGCAGACAAGCACAGCACACAGAGGACTCACAGGGTAAGTACAAGCCCAAAGCTGCCAAACCATCATTTGACCTTTGACACACGAGCATGGGGCTTTCTGCCTTCAGGTTAAGGATGCTCCATGCCTGCTTGTGACTGTCAGAGCCTGTCATGGTGTCTGGATAGGCCTCCAGACCTCCAAGGCAGCATGAGAGGGGGACTATCCTTAAACTGCCACACATGCCTGACTCCTGCAAGCCAGCACGCACCCACAGCCACTGGGGGCCTGGCCGCCAGGAGCTCCTTGTACTGCTCTGCCCCTGCTGCAGCTTTCCCACCTACTCAAACACATCCATGGCTATGGAAATACCTTGCAGGGAACCCCGCACTGTATATCATCTAAATTTGTGCATGCTGTCTCAAGAATATGCATTCTCAGGGGCACCCAGGAGGCTGTCATTTAAGTGTCTGCCTTTCAGCTCAGGTCATGATCCCAGGACCCTGGGATCGAGCCCCGCATCGGGCTTCCTGCTCAACAGGAGGCCTGCTTCTCCCTCTCCCACTCTCCCTGCCTGTGTTCCCTCTCTCGCTCTCTCTCTCTCTGTCAAATAAATAAGTAAAATCTTTCAAAAAAAAAAAATGCATTCTCAGGAGCTAAATGAGCACGAGACAAGTGTTATCATGTGTATCATCTGTTCATGCAATCATTTGTTCATTCATTAGCATATATCTGTCATGTGCTCACCATGAATGCAGAAGGCACTCAATAAAAATTAGTAAACAAAGATGTTTGATTTGATTTAAAAATACATTTAGGAGACTTTGGTTAATGTTTTCATGTTTGATTTTTACCCACTCCAACCACCATTCCCACAATTGGTGAGCTGGAAAATGCTCTCAATCTCCCAGGTTTTCCATTTCGAAACTATAAAGAGGGTCGTGCCTCACAGCATTGTTGTGAGGCTTCAATAATTCCATCTTTGGAAAGTTTATAAATTGCAACACAATATGCAAAGTCATTTGTTAATGCTACTAACAACCATATGTCTAGTACTGTATTGTCCCCACTTTGTCCAATATTATATTTACAAAAATAAAGATTTCTCCAAAGAGAGTTATACAATCTCTGCACTACTGGCTGTGTCTTTCGTCAGATTTGTTTTTCAAGGTATCAAAACAGATAAAGGGAATATTGCTTCCACAACGGATTCCGCTTATAGTCTGTTCACCAGGAAAAAAGATCTGTCAAGACCAGCATAAGATGACATGTAGCTAGCTTTTCCTTACCTTCTCTTAGATTCCATCTCTGTGAACAAGAATCATTCATGGTCCAAGCTGTATATGCTCAATTTAGAATGCTGATTCCTGATGCTTTTCCTTGCACTTCACCATAAAACTTGGGCCTCTGGAATATCCTCCTGACACATCCAGTAAATAATCCTGAGTGGGATAAAGCAGTATTTTGATCCCCTCTTAATGGTCTGTAACTATCTTTTTCATAGAGTGTCTAGTTGTACTTATGGAACACAGGATAAAAAAAACTTCCTTGACAAAAATGGAAGCATTTTATTGTCTCAATAAAGAGTTGCCTTTACAGATCATTTTATTATCTATTTTATTTATTTTCAGAAAGAATAGTTTGGGCCAACTTCTAAAACCAAAATTATTTTTCCCAGGTGCTTCCTAAATTTAAATGCTGTATATCCAACAATATTATATAAGAGGTAAGTGTTTGGCAAGTTGGACAATTTTGCAGGATGTCACTTAAATTTATAATTGTCTAGAATAACTCCATAGACAATGACTTGTTTTTTTATTGTTTGCTGATAACATGGATTTTGCATCTGATTCTCTCTTTTTGCTTTGGATCCTACTTAAGATTTCAGTGTTGTTCAGCAACTTTATGGTCCTCTCTGCCTGATAAGTTCACTCCCCACACTTCTTCATCCACTTTCTGCTCCTGAAGACAGATGGCCCTATGTAGATAATGTGAACTACTCTCAATCCCCTTGGTTTCCAATTCTCTCCAGTTAATGGGAAGGGCCAGCAGGATATGGTAGGGAGGAAGGAGAGTGAACTCAAGATATTTATTTCCCCAGACCTGTCCCAGTGAGGTCACCTCAGTTTGGCTGTGTCTCTTAACAGAGGTCTCTGGTCCTCCCAAGGACCTCTTGAGACAGCCTGCTCTACAGATTCTCTTCTCTGGGTTGTAGGAACCTCCTCCTTCTCTCAAACCTTCAAGCTTAGGAGTAAAATGTCCTTGAAGTTTCACCTGCAATCCCACCTGTTTAAACTCTCCTTAAATTATCTACTTTGAATTGGTCATCTATTTTCCATTAAGACTTTGATTGATACAGACCCACTAGTTCACACTTTTGCTATCTTTTACTCTGGCTCCCTTTCTTCTTATAAATTTTCTAATTCCATTCCTTTTTCTTTTTAAAACCACCTTAAATATAAAATGTGTGTGGAGTGTGTGTGTGTGTGTATAATGTGTATATAAAGTAAAAGAACTTTAAATATATTTCATACTATTATATAAAATATATAAATATACTTAGCCTTTAATACAACCTTAAACCTCACAATTTTGTTTCTACTTCACCTTTAAATGAGGCAGTATAAACAAAATAGACAAAACAAGATTTTATTTATTATTTTGCAACCTTTTAAGGGATGTCAAATCTTTTTAAAAATGTGGTAGAGATGCCATCAAGTTAAAGGAAAGAAAAATGGGAAGAAACAGAGTCCTTCACTGTGAGTACTGTCAAGGTCATTATCCTCACTACCATTGACAAAAACATTGAATGCTCTTTTTATGTAATATAGGCTCTGAACTAAGTTATTTACATTCACCATTTCATGGAAGCCTCAAAACAATCCCATGAAACAGACATGAATCATCTCTCCATTTACAGATGAAGAAGGTGAGGGGCGGGGAGGGTGGTGCGCTAAGTAATTTGCCCAAAGGCAGGAATTCAACTGAATTAAGTCAGATTTTGTATTCAGATAGTAATAATCATGACTTCTCCACATTTTATATTTTGAAATGTAGCACTTTTGAAAACTAATCAGTAAAGCAGATAAAGATATTTTGGAGCAAACTGTCAAGCAAATATCAATACTACAGTTTTAGATAATTCTCACTAATCTTGATCATTTTCTTTTTCAAATTCCCTGAATCTTGGCTTGGAATCAGAACCTCTTCTTGGCCATTTGTGCTTACTCCTTTGACCAGCCTTCCATCCGAGTACCTTTCTAAGGGTCCTATCTCTAAGCTTTCTGCTCTACTCCTTTTTGGCTCCGTTATTAGAGATCTATTTCCTCTCTTAGGTGATTCAACCTTTTCAAATAACAGTCTTTGGTTAGTCTAAGACAGAACTTTTCTATTTCCTGCAACCACAAACAACTAAAGGTACAAAGAAATTTGTTTTGAGAACACAGAGCTGACCAATCAGAAGCCAAAACTTTTCAACTTTACTTCCTTTCCCCTTCTCATCAGACTTCTCTCTTATATTAGTTTGAAATAAAGATCTTGAGTTAATAGGAGTCCATCGCAGCTGACCTCCTTGAGAAATACCCTGACAAGGACTTGAGCTCAAAAGTACCTCAAATACAAAATTTGCAGCATAATTCAGAAAATGCCACTCACAGTAAAGGACAGTTGACCATAGTTCTAATGAGGTTTTTTAAACACCAATTTAAATGCCTTTCATTATAACCTTATTAGGATGACAGATGTAACCCTGAAATTTTGATAGCTAACCATACAATTCACCAGCAATATTCAAGAAGACTTTCCAAACATCTGCTTCTATTTATCTCTTTATTTTTCTCAGATTCTCTCTGCACTCATTGGCTGACCTTGACATCACAGCCAAACCCTAAATCAAAGCATTTTATCAATGTCCATTTTTTTCCCAAAGAAGGTCCTGAGTTTTTATTATCCAAGCAATAACATTCCATTTCCAGGACTTCTTATCTTTTCTTTAGCCACATCATAAATAATGGGAATTTTGTGTTAACAAGAAAAGTTCTGTTTTACATTTTGGGAAGAAAGAGAGTCAACAAGTCGGATAAAGCCTTTGGTTACTCTCTATAACATGTTGGTACATCTCCTCTCTGCACTATATGGCAGGTAGAAGACTGGGCATACCACATTTGAGTTGTAACTTAATCAAAATTTGATCTTAAATAATACCAAGGGAACTGTCAAGTTTGAAAAGCAGTCAGAAGTCCTTGAAAATAATAATCTAATTATATGTATGGGAGGGCATAAAATTCAGGGGTCTCAGAAGGTTAACCACAGAAGGATCACATGGTCCTAAGTAAAAAGTATCAAATTTGTCTTCCAACTGTTGCCCCCAAAGAAGTTCAATGATTTATCCAAGGTCACATAGATGGATTTCTGCCTAAGTTAACCTTCTTCCTGTTTTCCTAGGCACTGTGTCTAAAAACTGAGTGTCTGACTCACTTCTTTCTAAGCCCTAAAGGGACAAAGTTATGTAATTCTCCACAGGTATTTTGGCAGCTTCTTGGGACATCTGACTCAGGGCTCACCTCCATTCTTCTCTGAGGAGTGAATACACTTGCTCTATCAGGCATATCACACGACCAGAGCAAATGGTCACTCCCAAAGCAAGATGATAGCCTTGGGGGACTGAAAGAACAACAGCCTATGATCCATTTTCAAATTACATTTACTGAGCACCTACTATGCTTCAGGCACTATGCAAGATCTTCCTATAAGGGGCCATCTTCCTGAGGTCAGGAGATTTACATATCTGATCTAACTCTACCACTAATTAGAGACCTTGGACCAAACTTTTGAGTCTGTTTTCTCTACATAACTGGAGAAAAGTTACTTGCCATTCTTATCTTCTGGAATTGTTGTATGGGTTAAATTAATTAATGTCAAAATCCTTTTTTGAAATGTTACTGAAATATAATGCACATACAGAAAATCACATAAGCATAAGTGTATAATTTGATACATTTTCACAAACTAAACACATCAGTGGAAGCAGTTCAAGAAACTGAGTACTATCCCAGAAGCCCCCTATAGTGCTCTCTGATGGCCATCAACCTACCAAAGGGTAACCACCATTCTTTTAACAGCCTAAAAATTCATTTTGTTTTTGTATCGTATGTAAATGAATTCATATGCGCTATGCTCTTTTTATGTGGTTTTTTTGTTCAGCATAAGCAAACATAAGCTCAAACACAAGTTTGTGAATTTTATCCATGTTGTGTTCTTTTGTAGATTCTTAATTCTCATTGCCAAAGGATTCCATTATATGAATAGTCAACATTTTATTTATCATTTTCATCGTTGATGGGCATTTGAGTAGTTTCCAATTTTGGTCTACTACCAATTATAAACATTCTAGTATATGTCTTTTTAGTGAACATATGTACTCATTTCTGTTGAAGAGTAGAATTGCTGGCTCATAGGGTATATGTATATTCAGCTTTAAGAGATACTGCCAAATGGCTTTCCAAAATGGCAGTTTCAATTTACACTCCCAACAGTAGTGCCTGAGAAATACCAACATTTGGTATTTTCAGAATTTTTTTCATTTTATTTTTTTAAAGATTTTATTTATTTATTTGACAGAGAGAGAGAGCACAAGCAGGGGGAGTGGCAGGCAGAGAGAGAAGCAAGCTCCCCACTGAGCAGGGAGCCCGATGTGGGGCTCGATTCCAGGACCCTGGAATCATGACCTGAGCCGAAGGCAGATGCTTAACCAACTGAGCCACCCAGGTGCCCCAGAATTTTTTCATTTTAATTAAATAAATTACTCTTCACGTAACCTGAGTATCATCACTTTGAATGACTAAATCTTTTTCATCTCAGAGCTCATATTACCACACATTAAGATTTCATATTTCCATACTATACGTCTGCGGAAATTTTTACTATTTAACTTTGGTATATGGAGCATCTGGATCTGTGAAAGTTAACTAAAGTTAGAGCCACTGGAATAGAATGTCAATATTTAGACCATTACAGAGCAATTAGGGCATCCTAAGTTTGGCTGAATCTATATTAAAACGGATATTTCTCAACTTGTATTATGTCCTAGCAGGTATTAAGAAAGAGTAATGTAACTAAATAATTATTCAGTCTGGCATCACAAGAAACAGAGCTTTGGTTTAAAGAGCTTCTTTAGAAGGTAAACTTCTGGCTTGAAGGAGTCTTATAGATCCCCCAGCCTATGCTCTTATCCTAGAGGTGATAACACTGAGGCCCAAAAAGAGAAGAGACTTTCCTGAGATGCTGGAGGTACTTGGTATCACAGCCAAGACCAAAACCTAAATCCAATCCCCAGAGCCTTTCTTGACCTCACTCCCTTCTTCCCTGCTTCAAATTGACCAAGGTTTCTCAAACAGCTGAGAAACAACTCATACAATCGCATGCTGCCACACAACATATGGCCACAGAGAAAACTGACTATGGACAGAGCAGTAGAGGAAAAGGCTGAGGTGAAAACAGTGAGGAGAGAGTGCTGACAGCAGATGAGGGCTCAGAGAAGCCCTGGGGAAGAGAGCCCATACAATATCCGATGTGGTCACACCGCGAGGCTGCCCAGAATGACACAGGAAGAGCACATGAAAACAGTCTCTGTCAGTCATCTATCCCTAGCACAGCAGCTCTCTGAAAACTTCCCCACAAGGTTCAGTCTCCTTCCCACCACAAGGTTTTACCCTCTGCCCACACTCCTCCCACAACATTCCCTTGCACCACTTCTCCCTTCACCCAACTATTTCCTACACATCCTTTAGATCCCTGAGGCTTCTAACTTCAGAGCATATACTGAATACCATATTATTCCTCCCCCTGTGTCTGGCTCTTGGTAGGTACATCAGTAGTGATTGATGAATGAATGATGATGCTATCCAGCACAGTTTATACAGTAACAGGATAGAAATCCTTGCCTTGGTCAACTCATTTTCACTTCTGTTCTTGGCGGCGGGGTGGTGGTGGGGTGAACGGGAGAGGAGGCTGTTGTTGCTATTGTTTAAGTCATTTAAAAACTCTCTCCAAGTATTGATCCTAACATTCAACCAGAGTTGATAACCATCAGGCTTGAGTAATTGTTATTAACTCTGGTTGCACATGAGAATCTTTATTTTTTAAAGAAATTAACAATGACTTTATAGAACTAAAATGCAATGTTGTATTTTTTAATTTTTAAATAATTTGACTTACATAATAGATGTACATGTAAGTTGCAAAGAGAGATACATTTCTATTGTAAGAATAAGTGAGAAGGGATCACTTATTTATAACTATCTCAGAGCCTAGTATGATTTTGCTTCTCTACTCTTTTCTGCAAACCACTGCCTACCATCATCACCCCCCAAAAAAAATTGGGGGTAGAGAGGACAAAACAAAAACAACTTCCATTACAGTATGGTAGAATGACCAGGGAAAAAAGGAGACAGTATCAAGCTAAAGCGGAAAGTATAAAAACAAGGGGATTAGATGACATCAATGCAGTGGTTTTGCTCAGGAGATAAGGAATGTTGGAACATGAATGGCAAATTCCTGTCCTCGGGGACAGTTTCAATTCTGTAATTGTCAAGCATGAAAATATAATAGGGTTTAATCTTACCAAATATAGACCCACCCATAGCCAAGTAAAGGTAATGTACTTTTGTACAACGGTTGGTTTGCCTTTCCCTGCCCACTGTTTTCCATTATCACATTGTGAAAATTCTTCCTGAGAAACAGAAAAGAATAAAGTACACGGGGAGTTAATAAATTAGATTCTTCTGACATAGCTTAAATAGTTCCTTCACCATCAGGGCCTTTAGATCATATTCAGTGAACATCCTACTGGCTTGAAGGAGTTCATACATTTTGATATAAGTATCAGGTGGCAAATGATATGCCAGAAAATTCTGGCAATTTTTGCTGCTCTGTAAAGTTGAGGTTAAGCATTCAAACTAATTACTTCCTTTTTAGCAGAAAGGGAAGAAGAGCAAAGGGTTAAGAGTGCTGGCATCCTGGCCACTTAGTTCTGTGAACCTGGGCAAGTTATTTCACCTCCTTGTGGCTCAGTGTCCTCATATACAAACCAGGAGTAACAACAGTACCTACTTCACAGAGGTGTTAATAGAATTTAATGAGTTAATACATGTCAAAAGCTTCAAACTGTTCCTGGCATGTAATAAGGGTTCAAAATGTGTAAGCTATGATAGTCATCAGCTGCTTGGCTTACAGATGGTTCTGCTACACAGCACACACTTGTTTTGAAAATGTGAATTTGGAGCTGTTGTAAATGGTATTGAACTCATACAGCAATTCAGCCACGTGGCAGGATACAAAATCAATGCACAGAAATCAGTTGCACTTCTATACACTAACAGTGTAACTGAAGAAAGAGAAATTAAGGAATCAATCCCACTTACAACAGCTCCAAAAACAATAAGATATATAGGAATAAAGCTAACCAAAGAGGTAAAGGATCTGTATTCTAGAAACTACAGAACACTTATGAAAGAAATTGAGGAAGACACAAAGAGATGGAAAAGCATTCCATGCTCATGGATTGGAAGAATAAACATCATTAAAATGTCTGTGCTGCCCAGAGCAATTTACACTTTCAATGCAATCCCTATCAAAATACCATTGACATTTTTCACAGAGCTGGAACAAACAATCCTAAAATTTGTATGGAACCAGAAAAGACCCCAAATTGCCAGGGGAATGTTGAAAAAGAAAACCAAAGCTGGGGGCATCACGTTGCCTGACTTCAAGCTATATTACAAAGCTGTGATCATCAAGACAGTACGGTATTGGCACAAAAACAGACACATAGATCAATAGAACAGAATAGAGCCCCCTGAAATGGACATTCAACTCTATGGTCAACTAATCTTCAACAAAGCAGGAAAGTACATCCAATGGAAAAAAGACAGTCTCTTCAATAAATGGTGCTGGGAAAACTAGACAACCACATGCAGAAGAATGAAACTAGACCATTCTCTTACATCATACACAAAGATAAACTCAAAATGGATGGAAGACCTAAACGTGAGACAGGAATCCATCAAAATCCTAGAGAAGAACATTGGCCACAGCAACTTCTTTCAAGACACGTCTCTGAAGGCAGTGGAAACAAAAACAAAAATAAACTTTTGGGAATTCAGCAAGATAAAAAGCTTCTGCACAGCAAAGGAAACAGTCAACAAAATAAAGAGGCAACCCAGGGAATGGGAGAAGATATTTGCAAATGACGTTACAGATAAAGGGCTGATATCCAAGATCTATAAAGAACTTATCAAACTCCACACCTAAAAAACGAATAATCCAGTCAATAAATGGGCAGAAGACATGAACAGACACTTCTCCAAAGAAGACATACAAATGGCCAACAGACACATGAAAAAATGTTCAACATCACTGGCCATCAGGGAAATACAAATCAAAACCACAATGAGATACCACCTTACACCAGTTAGAATGGCAAAAATTGACAAGGCAAGAAACAACAAATGTTGGCGAGGTTGTGGAGAAAGGGAAACCTTCTTACAACTGTTGGTGGGAATGCAAGCTGGTACAGCCACTCTGGAAAACAGTATGGAGGTTCCTCAAGAAGTTAAAAATAGAGCTACCTTACAACCCAGCGATTGTACTATTAGGCATTTACTCCAAAGATACAGATGTAGTAAAAAGAAGGGGCACATGCACCCCAATGTTCATAGCAGCAATGTCCACAATAGCCAAACTGTGGAAGGAGCCGAGATGTCCTTCAAAAGATGAATGGATAAAGAAGATATGGTACATATATACAATGGAATATTACTTAGCCACCAGAAAGGATGAATACCTACCATTTACATCGACATGGATGGAACTGGAGGGGATTATGCTAAGTGAAATAAGCCAAGCAGAGAAAGACAATTATCATATGGTTTCACTCATATGTGGAACATAAGGAATAGTGTGGAGGACCACAGGGGAAGGGAGAGAAAACTGAATAGGAAGAAATCAGAGAGGAAGACAAACCATAAGAGACTCTGAACTCCGGGAACCAAACTGAGGGTTACAGAAAGGAGTGGGGTGGGGGGATGGGATAACCAGGTGATGAGTATTAAGGAGGGCACATGTGGTGATGAGCACTGGGTGTTATACGAAACTAATGAATTATTCAACACTACAACAAAAACTTATGATGTACTATATCCTGGCTAACTGAACATAATAATAATAATAATAATAATAATAAAAAGAAAACATAAATTTGTCCCAACACAATCAATATATCAGGGAACAATCTGAGCAAATTTCAAGTTTGTTATGTGCACCCATTTGAATTGAGGTATGAAGGAATACACAAAACACACACGTGTCCTCACCTAGTTTGTGCCTAGAAGAGCTACCAGCTAACTGCAGTTCACCATGTGTGTGATGAACAACATCCATCCACATACATTGTTACAACTTTTGTTCTGCTATCAGTAACCTCCCTTCTCCCACTTCCCAATAATTTGTCACCTGTAACCCTTTGGAAGCTCACTTCTATGAGCAAACTTCAGTCTTTTTCATGGCAAAGTGATGTATTTATTTTAGCATATGTGGTTTTTTAACCAATTAACACGTGTAAAACTGATTTACTATTTTTACTAGATTCCCATCTTTTTTATGTGTCACTGATGGAGTTTCTGTGTTGTACCCCTAACCCCATTTTTCCTATAAGCCCTGTGGTTTTTATTGTGCAACTTTGCACAGTGCTGTAAGAACACATACATTGCGTTAGAGTAGAACTGTCATGAGCATATTTGCCATTCCACAAATCAGTGATGTAATTAGTTAACAAAAAATAAATATATTTTCTACTTACTATATTTGAGCTAAGTAGCATCACAAAGACTACTTTGTTAATACAACTAAACTCAAATAGTATTACAAAACATATATAAAGATCCTTCCTGTGAAATTTTTAGAGCAAAATCTAAGACACTGTTCCACTAATATGAATGCAGTTTCATATGTGTGGCTTTACTCCTACGCCTGACTGGATGCTTCGTTCTCACTTACTAGGAATCCTTATCCAGGTTTCAGATTTCTGCCACTGTATACCCACAAGCTTCTTCCTACAAACATACTCATTGAAGGAATCATTTCTGTGATTTTCTACATTTATTCATTCAGTAACACTGTACAGCCCTATTAGGTCCCAAGTTGAGCATGACAGGAAAAAGAGAAATTGAACACAAAGGTGAGTAAGATACTTTTTTACCTAGACAAACTCAATGCCTTCATAGTCCCAACAGTTATTCCCAAAAGGGTTCAGTTCACTCACGTCATTGAATTATGCAAATAAATTTATTAAAAAGTAATTTGGCAAGAACACCTATTACTTTATCTTTTTTTTGTTCCTACTAAAAGGCATTTACAGTAATAGCTACTGGCTAAATAGCTTTAAAAAAAAGAAATATAATAATTCCCCCTATCAACTCCTTTACCACCCATCGTAAGATTTCAAGTACTAACTTGTTGTTGTTGTTTTTTAAGATACCTTCGCTTTAATATTTGGAAATTACATATTTTTTTTACAGAATTTTAAATAGAATGTCCTATGTTAGAACATCAACACCTGTCATATAGGAAAGAATGGTTTCTTGAACAGAGGTTACTGACCTTTCTCACATCTCTGTTTATATCTGAACAAGAAATATATTTAATTTCCAAAGAGGTGGAAGGAGGATCAGGATAGGGGAAATGAATGGAGAACACATTTCCAGTAGAGAAAGTGGGAATATCGTGAGGGTGTCTCAAAGAGAGTATTCCCAAGAGTTTTTTTTTTTATTCTTATGTTAATCCCCATACATTACATCATTAGTTTTAGATGTAGTGCTCCATGATTCGTTGTTTGTGCATAACACCCAGCGCTCCATGCAGAACGTGCCCTCCTCAATACCCACCACCAGGCTAACCCATCCTAAACCTCTAGAACCCTCAGTTTGTTTTTCAGAGTCCATCGTCTCTCATGGTTCGTCTACCCCTCCGATTTCCCCCGCTTCATTCTTCCCCTCCCGCTACCTTCTTCTTCTTCTTTTTTTTTCTTAACATATATTGCATTATTTGTTTCAGAGGTACAGATCTGAGATTCAACAGTCTTGCACAATTCACAGCGCTTACCAGAGCACCCCAAGAGCTTTTTGATATCCATCTGGTTGACATGACTAAGACCTCATCCTGTGTAAAGGCAGAGGAAGTCACTCTAAGACCACGGGACAGACTGTGTCTTCTTGTACTCTATTTGTATCACTTTAAAGTGATACAAAGAATCAGGGTTTCACACATGATTAAAGTGAGTCATTTCTACTGAGTTCCTACCTGAGGCTCCTGGAATTCAAATTTTCTTTTCGTACAATCTTAGATTCAGTAGATTATAAATTCTACCTAATTACTTTAGTGTATGGTGGAAATGGGGATATTGAGCAAGAAATCACCACTTTTGAGTCTTCAAACTTTTATTAACCCAAAGTATGAACTTTAAATGTCTCCAATTTCCCAAAGTTTCAGAGCTGGTAAGGAGGTCTTCAATATTCTATACACCACATTCTGCCATACAGCATGCCAGGTGGAGAGAAGTCCAGAAACCTAAGTGACCTAAGCACTGTTTAGTTTGAGCGTTTATTGGCAAGTTCCAAGGACTGGGGTATGGTGTCAGGAAGGAGTCCTGGAAAGCAAGCTCAGTAAACAGGAAAGACAAATCTTCTGTTGGTCCTCATTTCAATGACCCGTTTGCATGTTTCAAAGGCCACTAAGCAGAACGCCTATTCACCCGAAATACTGTGTTATGTATAATGACAGAACTGGAAATTAGGACCTAAATGTTGAGTAATGAACATACTAGACTTCTCCTCTGAAAATATACATAGACTGAGGTTACTAAAATTAAAACAGGTCTTAACCACAGAAGAACTAATCCAGCCTTAAATTTCTGGATAAAATTCAGTGAAAAATATGTGCAAAACAAAATTGAGATCATTCCTGAATAACCAAGTTAAATCTTTTGAGACACTGAAAGAAAAACACTCTCTTTCTATCTTTTTGTCTTTCCCTCTCACACATTCCTCAAACCAGTATCAAAAATTACTAAAAAAAAAAGTACAAGCATTTAAATTATACAAAATAAATTTAAAATATATCTGGAGTGTAAGGAATTCTGTTGATACTAAAATAAGAACGCACAAAGTCTAAGCAAAGTTCTACCCTGACCGTTCCTCCAAATGTAGTTTTTATGATCTGTGTACAGATGTTAATTGGTGGGAAGAAAGTGCCACATGGATCAGAAACCTTATTTTAAAATATTCAAGTAGAAAGAATGCTTTTCCTCTAACTAAATAGTACTGAATTCCAGCAATCAAAAAAGCAAGTAAGGGTAAAGAGAGTGCACAGCCGAGGAGGGAAGGCCAAGACACTACCACCCTGATTGTCAATTGGTCACTTCTTGATCTCTCACTTAAACGACATCAACATGCATTGCTTTGGATTTTCTAGAAGATAGAAATGAAATTATCCATCCAAAATCCCTGAATCCCTACAATTCATACACGCACCTACCTAATTCTCCCAATACTCCAGTTTTATAAGGAAGAGTTTTGTTCTCATTTAACAAACGAGATCGTGTAAATTCCTGCCACCTGCTGCATATTATGCTCAAATGCCACACTCACTATCACTGCCAGAGATGGTGGTGGTGGGAGTGGAGAGGCAGCTCTGCCCCCCTGAATCAAAGGCTCTAATTTGGCCTTCTAGCTACATTTGAGAGCAGTCTTAGCATGAGCTCTGGGAGCTGCCTGACTATGTTTAGAGAAGTAAGTATCCGCGGTACTTCTTAGGTGGTACCCAGGCAGGCACCCTCTGTTCTGAACTTGGCTTCTTTGCTCACACCATGTGACATTTAACTCCTCTCAAAGGAAAGGCGCGTTATGTGAAGAATCAAAATGACCACAGGAAATAGCAGTCACCCTGCAATCAGAAATGGCCAAATCCCTGGAGGCTGAAGGTCTACTGAGGCAGGCTTCATGAGACCATCTGTGGGAACACACACAGCAGGTGAAAAGCCAAAGATAAAGCCAGTGGTGACCATGATTATTGGAAATGAAGCTGAAGGACAGGACTCATTGGTCTCAACTCAAGCCTAGCTCTAGAAAATCACTCTCAGGGAAAGATAAACTTGGGACAAGATTTAGCATGAAAAGAACCCTGGGCCTTGGACGTTCTTCTCTAAATAGAGTTCAGATGAGTCTTAAAAGTACTCCTACTGACAGACAATCACAATTGTGACTACAAGGCTTCTCACAGTGACACTGGTCAACTCAGAAGAGAATGGGTCATTAGAGCTGAACAACAAGCATAGATTTCATCATTAAATATTCACCTGAGCCTTTGCTCAGTCCTTGATTTAAGTGTAGAGTCTCCAACCTAAAGCACACTAAATGGCAAGGCCTTCTCCTCACTCTTCCTAACTCCAAGCTTCCTAACTCCATAGTTCTTCCCCCTCCAACATTTTCTCTCAGGACTAGAGGCCTTTGTACAGTTTTTGTCAGGCCCTAGTTCTGCTTTTCGACAGGTCCTGAGATCCTTAATTAAGTCACCTGTACCTCATTCCTGAACCAACTGTGATCAAGACAGGGGTTCCACCAGCACATTGTACACAGGAATTTGTCTTCTGCTGTCAACTAGTAGTTCTCAATTGGAGTGATTTTTTTTCCACCCATGGATGTCTGTCAGTGCCTGAAGACATTCATGGTTATCACAACTAAGGGAGTATTAATAGCAACTAGTGGGTAGAGGTTAGGGATGCTGCTAAATAACGTGCAATGCACAGGGAAATCCCCCACAACAAAAAATTATCTAGCCCCAAATGTCAACAGTGATGAGGCTGAGAAATGCTGCTGAAGACCTAGACCCAGGAAGGGGCCGTGGGAACTCATGCTCCCACTGATCTAAACTTCACCTTAGCCCCCTATTGTGTTCTCCCTATTGGTTTGATTTCTGCCTCATATACCTGCCCCATGCTCTGGTTCTTCCCAGCTGAATCCGGAATCTTGCCCTGAACATTGCCAGCTTGTTTCTGGTCTGACACATCGGCTTTTGCCAGGCCCCTCACCTGGATCTTTAATTGGAGTTCTATCCATACGGACCCACAAAGTCATCACCAATCTAATTTTTTAGTATTCCTGCTGCAAGAGCCCCTACTGCCAATCCCTACCTACCAGATTATCCATAAGAACAAGAACAGTGAAGTCAGCCTTATTCACAGCTCTTTTGGATCCTGTATTCTAGGCTGTTAGGTGGCCTTCTCAGGGACCATCTCCAAAGCTTAGTCAAGTCATTCAACCTGGGTCTCATTTCTCTCCCATCCTCCCAAATCTATGTCACTGAGGTTCCAGAGTGTCTTGAGGCTGAGGTGACTTCCCCAGAATCCTTTGAGAGAGTAATATCTCATGAAACAAAACTGAGCACTGTGCTGAAGGCAACACCACACAATTCAGACACTTTAACCCAAGCTTTAGAGCCATGATGATTCAGACCTGGACACTATTCTAGAATAGCGGTTATTTTTTAAAAGCCACCAAAACTACTGTCTCTCTTGCTCTCTCTCTCTTTAGTAATTATTTCAAATTGTAATGTGATTAGCCATCCCCCAGCCTTCCACTGAAGAACAAGCCCATGACTATTTTCCTAGAAGCGTCAGTCTCATATTCTGCCAGGGTGTTGTGCTGCCCACAGGCACAGTATACAAGCATACCCATGCCTCCCTGCCCTGGCAGAGAAAGGAATTTCCAGGGCAAGTTTGTTCTAGACTGAGCCAAAAGACAAAATGAGGTAGACAAAGCAGCAGATGGAGAATAGCTGACAGGGATTATTCAGTCCACAAATAAAAAATAAGTACAGGTTTTCAGACACTAAGGCACACCTGGGTGGGGTGGTTGCGACAGGTGCTTATTTGAAACAGGTGGAGATGATAGTTCATCAAACTGGGGCTGGGAGCAGCATGAGACTGCAAGAACCATGACCACTGTGCGGTCAAATCAAGGTGTCAGTAGTGGGGCCCAAAGACTGTGGAACGTCATCCTTCCCGATTTCAGCCCGTTCTTAAATATGCATTGCTGCTTAAAATACTAGTTCTACTGGGTTCTGAAGATACTCTGCAAGAGCGGTTCTCAAGAAGTACCGTAGGCACAAGAAATGATCATCACAACTCATCCTTCCTAAATACGGTAAAATCAATACTTTTTACAAGGAATCTGCATCACCAGAAATCCTCCCTGAAAAAAAAAGTGAATAAACATAGAGATAAAACCTAAAACACAACTATTTGAAAGGTTCTGTAGATCTAAATTAGTATCTTCATATTTTTTAAATATAATTTTAAATAGCACAAAGCCTCCTTTTGGGGCACCTGAGTGGCTCAGTCAGTTAAGTGGCCAAGTCTTGATTTTGGCTCAGGTCATGATCTCAGGGTCCTGGGATCGAGCCCCACATCAAGCTCTGCTCTCAGCACGGAGTCTGCTTGAGGATTCTCTCTCTCCCTCTGCTCCTCCCCTGCTCACACATGCTCTCTCTCCCTCAAATATGTAAATAAATCTTTAATAAATAAATAGCACAGAGCCTCGTTTTTGTTTTTGTTTTTTTAATTTTCCTGGATTCATGGAGAGATGGCTCCTGGCTTAACATCAGTTGAACACACATGTTGTATAGCTTTTTCAGTGATGGTGATGGATTTCCCTTAAGCTATCCAAACCATTCCACATCAACATCTTTGATAAATGTTGGCAAAAAGTGGCCTCCCAGGGTTTTGGTTCCTTTTGAGCTCTGTCCCACTGCAGAGCCCATGTGCACCAAGGAGTTATAGATACACGAATCTGAGCAACATGAATTACTCTCAGATCACCAGAGAATACAGATGGGCTAGGGAGGTGAATCAGCAAACCACGAATAAACTTTCAAGCTGTAGCTGACAATGAAAATAACACCAGAAGACTTGCAAGGCACAACCGATAAAGTAGAGCTGTGTGCTTTTCATATGAGGGCAAAATCCAGATTTACCAAAGGAAGCACATCAGCTGTAAACACACTCTTTTACCAGCTCCATTTTAACTGGTTCCAGATTCTTTGGGAATTGATGAAGCCATCACTGGCCTCACTTGCTACACACTTCTGAGCTCAGACAGTTCCACGTGAATTGGCCTTCACACTTCAGCTTATCTCTTCACTGCACAACTAAATGAATGCAGGCCAGGAAATCAAATTCTATTTAAAAATAGGCCAGTCTCTTCTGAATATGTTCATATGAACCACGAAAAACAAAAATTAAAAGCTAGTCTTAAAACTGAGTTTTATGAGTGAGTTTCATTCAATTTTATCTTTGTATCCCATGAGGATTCTATGAATGCTGTGTGTACTCCAGTGTCATCTCCAATGAGATCTTCCAGGCAACTGTGAGTTATGTCCTTTTTGGTCATGTCACTTGTATAACAATGCCTATATTTCTGCTTTTTTGCATGAATTCATAGTTTATTCAGATCACAATAAAAATTAATCATCACTTGACCGGTTATTTCAAAGCTTTCTTTCACTACAATGGGTACATTTTGATTAGGTCTAACAGTTGGATTTCAGAGGAACGGGAAGTCCCTTGTTCTATGCAATCTGAAATGGCCTGTGTATCATAACCATCGCACCCAACTAACCTGAATAGCATATGTAACTTATTGCCTGAGTTGAGACTTCTTTACCATGTCAATCCAAGCCAGGCTTTTATTTGCATCAACAGAGAAAGCTTTACCAGCTGTTGATACTTCTTCTCATGTGGAGGAACGCACATTCTCCCTGCACTCGTGGATTTTCTCTATACCCTCATTCGCTCTTCCCTTGACAGCACATACAAACCACACCCTCTAATGTCAACTTTGTAAGTCATAAAAATGATGTTTTCATCTATCTTTGCCTTATTCCTTTGTCTTATTTCTCAAGTGTGTTTGAATTTGGGCAGGAGAAAAGGATTTTCCCTAGCACTCCCCAACATTTGGTGCATTGGTGGAGAACGCTGAGAAATAAATGGCTGGAATGTGGAGGAATAAAATAAACATGTTAAAAAATCTTGAGGGGCTTTGGCTTTTTATGTATGGGAGAGATGTTCTGACCTTGGTGGGCTGTGCAGGCTTTTATTGGCTCACAAGGTTAATCTTTGCACTTAGCTTTTTTAAAAATTCTGTGACTTGCAACAGGAGCCTTAAGCTTTAGATCACATGATACTTCAACTGTGATGGATGATTATAATTTATCCTGCAGTTGCTTTATATGGATTGTTTTTTATATGTGGCTCTCTGTTTCTTTCTTTTATGGACTGTTGCAACCTAAAAACAAAGTTACATGGCCCTCAGCAAAGACACAAGTCTCAGAAAAATACCAGGAAAACTGGTCCTCAACAACATGGTGGCCAAGGGTCTCCAAAAACCTGAGGCTTAGTGAAGGTCCATGGATAGGAATGAGCTCATCAACTGCACAGGGCCTAGAAAAGTCCTAGACTTCCGTGGGCACAGGCAATCCCACGGTGAAACTTTGGCCTTAAACAGTACAAGCACTGGTATAACACACATTTGCTGGTGATTCAGGGACCTCAGTATATGCTGTTTGGCCTCAAGGTCATACACTGAGAAAGTGGCCACTCTGGGATTGAATGTAGGCTGGTTCTGTGCCAGAATTCAAGTTTTTTAAACAACCTGTATTAGTTTTCTTTTGCTGCTGCAACAAGGTGTCACAAACTTAGTGACCTAAAACAACAAAAATGCATTATCTTACAGTTCTGATGGCCAGAAGTCCAAAATAGGACCTACTGGGGCTAAAATCAAGGTGTTGGCAAGGCTGCATTCCTTCTGGAGGCTCCAGAGGAAAATCCATTTCTTTACCATTTCCAACGCCTAGAGGCCACCAATATTCTGTGGTTCCTGGCTCCCTTCCTCCATCCTTAAAGACAGTAGAATAGCATCCTCAAACTTTCTCTGACACTGACCCTCTGGCCTTCTTCTTATAAGGGCCCTTGTGATTATATTGGGCCCACCTAGATAACTGTATCTATGAGTTCCTTTTGCCATATAAGGTAACATCACAGTGTCCAGGGACTAGGATGTATACATCTTGGGAGACCACTATTCTCTCTACCACACCAGGACACACTCTGCCACTCCTTCACTTAGACCCTGCACTTTGGGCCGTGGTCTTTGAGGGCATACAAAGTCCCATATCCTGGGAACGTCATTTTTTCTGAAATAATTGCTTTAGGGATTGGAGTTTGGCCTCTCTTCAAAATGTGGTGGGTGTGGTCCACCAGTAAAAATACTTTTTTGAAACTTTTAGCCATTTAAATCCATGAGCAGCAGTCCAGCACTGAACAGTGTATTTTCTGCAGGAACCACAGCGGCCGCAATCAAAGAAAGCCCCAGCTACAAGCACCAGCAGAACCCCTCACTCTGCCAACAAGAAACCCCTCAATCCAGCACTTGGAGAAGAGGTCAGGAGGACATTAGTTACTTTGGACTTTCAATTCATAAGAGCAACAGAATCTGATTTCAGACTTTAATTCCTTTGGGTTTTGTCATTTTAGACTTAAACTTATAAAAGAATTAGTGTTTGGATTTTCATTTTTCTGAGGCAATTACAATGGCACGAATTACATTCAAATTTAAGGCATCTCCACGTGGTTAGCGTTTTGTTAATTGAGTATCTTTCTGCACTTCAATTTTATTGCAAAACTTCTGATAGGCTCTATTGGACAGCTGTAGTAGCACAGGACTTGGGAAGGGAAATAAAATAGGGAGAACATTTTTGGCCTTGAAGTCAATTTAATGAATGCATTGTTCTAGCCCATTTCAAGGCCTCCTGTGCCAAACTCCCCTCCCTGAGGAGACCCACCCAAACCAGCCGTGCCGGGTAAGCTGGTGTAAGTCCAGGCAGGACTCAGTGTCTGCGGTCCCATATGTGAAGCAGGCTGCAGCAGGTTACTGTGGCGCTGGGTGTGTGCTCCAGGACTCTAGGGGTCTCCTTCACTTTACAGTCCACTCAAGTGGGGCCCCCTGCAGTTGGAGCAGTCAGGAAATGAGCCACATTCTCTAGTAACACGTTTGTTAGTTAAGAAGGTGATATTTTGGACTCCATTTGACCTATTCCTTCAGTTTCTCTTTCAGTTGGATCTAAATTTGGGAGGAATGCAAGGGTGTTAGTCATTGAACTCCCTGAACCCCCAGCAATTCTTCTCTCTCTGGATTGCAGTATTTGTCTTCTAACTGCTCTCTCTCTTTCCAGTCAGTCCTTGATGTTACCTGCCTGTTTTGTAGGCATTTGAGTTTGCTCTAAAGCAAGAGATCTTAACCCTTTTTGTGTCTGGAAAATCTGTGGACCCCTCTCATAGTAATGTCTTTACATGCATAACATAAAACACTGAGGATTACAAAATTAATCAGACAAACAGTTTTCAAATATGTTGAAAAATAAATTTGAGAAATAATGAATATGTATCTTTTAGTGTATTATATAACAGTATCTAGTAATCAACCAGTACGTACTGCAATTTTTTTTAATTTTTTAAGATTTTATTTTTTTAAGTAATCTCTACACCCAACATGGGGCTTGAACTCACAACCCCGAGATCAAGAGTCACACGCAACTCTAACTCTAAGTCAGGCACCCTAGCACTGTGATTTCAATGTACTGAGCAACACAAACAATACTTTAAGATATCTCTAACCACTATAATAGAAAACAGACATATCTGTGACATATATTGATGACAAAACTATAGGTAACAATAATTCTGATGTTATATGTTGTTTCAAAAATGAAAGAAATGCCACATTTCAGTAACAGGTTAGTGAAAATACATATGCAATTTCTTCCTTTTCAAATTTATGAACTCCCTCCATGGAAAGCCAAGTTATAAACCCTGGGCTTAGAGTGGCTGCTTACTGCTTATCTGCCATATAAAAATCCAAGTGCTCTACCTGCTCTTAAAGGTCCTCCACAGATCTCATTCTGGCCCTTTACACCTCATTAGTTTCATCCTGCATTGCTCCTCACTTATCTGAAGCAAATCAGATTTTTAACATTCATATACAAAATTCAGATTTGTGCATATGCAATTGCTTTAAGTGATAACTCCAAGTTCTGAGCCTT
The DNA here is from genome assembly GCF_002201575.2 of Neomonachus schauinslandi. Lineage (NCBI taxonomy): Eukaryota > Metazoa > Chordata > Mammalia > Carnivora > Phocidae > Neomonachus > Neomonachus schauinslandi. Next base: position 80,319,123 of record NC_058411.1, read on the forward strand.
ATCCATTATACATTAAGTTGCACATGGCTTTGTTAACACTCTTCAGTCTATGTATGTATGAAAATGCCATAGCATGTCATCTAACTAAATAGATGTGAAGACCCACCGAGTTTTCATAGAAAGGTAAGCTTGGTGAGAGCAGAAATTTCACCGGTCTTATTTATCTTTGTATCCCCAGTGTGGGGCATATAGAAGGGGATCAAAAAACATTTGTGGAAAGAATGACTGATCCACTATTCAATAATAAACTCAGATTTCCTAGAGAGGCAAATACATACTAAACAGGATGAGTTATCTGGCAAACGAGAGTGCATTCTTGATGACTTTGCCTTTAATTCTTGGAATGTCTATTTCCTTATTATTAGAAAATATAAAGGTTTCTCCTTGCAAATGCTGCCCAAATGCACAGAATGAACAATCACCTTATTTTTTGCTTACAAATGAAGTGAAAGTGTGTATCAATTCCCTTATTGCCTTTAATAAACAGAAAGTCTGCACTTTGGGAACTGTTCCAGACAGAGTCTTCATAGCTACCTCCTGTTAACGATGTTCCGTATGCTTTAATAAGCATATTTGCTCAATGAATCATGTTAGCCTTTGCTCCTTTCATATTATTCAATAGCTAAGGACTTCACTATTTTTTCCTGAAATATAGAGATAATTTTTCAAACACACAAAAAATCAGCTAAATTTTATCTTAAGTGTTTAAAATATGTACAGATAATGCAGTGTTTTTAAGTGATGGCCATTTTGTGTGGGGATTGGCAGAGATGGGTTTGTTTCTTGTGTAGTGGTAGAACACAACATTAATATATCATAATTTGTTTGTAAGACCTTAAACTGTTTTTTAAACTGCAGATTGAGGTCCATCAGGAGGTTGTGAAATCATTTTAGTGGGTCACACACATTTTTAAAAGTAAAACAGAACAAAATAGAAAATATCAGAATGCATTATACATAGTAAGAATAAGTAGTGTTTGGTGAAACTTTTAGTGTGTGTGTGCGTGTGCATGTGTATGTGTAATGTGTATGATGTATAATGTGTTTCTTACTATGGGTCATAGTCAAAACATTTAAGAAACATTATGACTGTTTTATTGAGTTTACAGATTAAGAAAAAACTGTGGCTTTAATACAACCCCATGAAAAGTCACAGGGTTGTAGACAATTAAAGGGGTATTCTATCTCCTGACTCTAATTCCAATCCAATGGTCTCTCATATGTAGAGGACCTTATTTCTGTTCGAATTTTTTTGTTTTGTTCTGTTTTCTCCAAAATGAACCAATTATGGAGACAGAATTACCTGGTTAAATCATACAAGAGTTCTTACCAGTTCAGGTTGTTCTTATCACCTTTTGCTTTGGTGTTTGTGTTATTCGGCTTGCTGAACTTTATTATGGGCATTGAAGCCCTGTCTGGAATGTATTTGTAAAGAGTTTCTGGAAATTCCTATATTACAGAGCTATTATAGGAATTAAATGACATAACACGTGAAAGCAACCAGCACAATGACTGACCCACTAGAAATGCCCCATAGATATTCAAAACTAGACTTACATATCCTTAAGTTTGCCTTTCATGGGTATTCAATAGGACAGGCAATAGCATAAAAATATAAACTTATTTTGAAGATTACGATATCCTTTATTCTTCAAATGTGACAAGACAAGCAGAACCCTTCTAATATGATAAATGCTATTCTGCTAGTAATGTATTTCAATGCAATCAAGCCTATTATATATAACAATACTTATTATTTATGTTGTACCTAAATATATTTTACATAAATATGATTTATTACCTAATGGAGAAAAAACATATTTGAAATATAGGATATTAGGATTGAGTTTAGGTATGAGAAATAATTTTCTGATAAAATGGTTGTTAAGCAACAGGACAGAATTCTGTGGCATTCTCTTAACTTTTTGTTTTTTAAGAATTACTATTTAAAACTAACTCATTCTGCTAATTAGAGATTAAGGGACAAACGCCATAGTATTTTTGTCCAAGTCCCTATTCTGTTGCTCATTTTTAAATATTTTTCAATTAAGCTCCAACTTTTAGTGTTAGTTTCTATAAGGACACATTTATAAGTTAATTACATTTAAATTTAAAAAATTAAGATTTCAGGGCACCTGGGTGGCTCAGTGGGTTGAGCAAACAACTCTTAATTTTGGCTCAGGTCATGATCTCAGGTTGTTGAGAACAAATTCAGCAGGACGTCTGCTAGAGATTCTCTCTCTCTCTGTTCCTCCCCTACCCTCTCTCAAATAAATAAATATTTTTTTAAAAAATTAAGATTTCTACACCAGTTTCAACAGCATCCTCACCCATCTACCTCAAATGTCTTGAGGCGAGATAGTAGTTAATCAACCAGGAAATGGTTTTCTTTTTTATTGGCAGATACTACTTAGGGTAACTTACAACTTCATATTGTAGCCTGTTTCCAGGTTTAATAACTATTACTAGAAATAACATATTTCACAAGTATAATCAAAATCTCTCTTTCTAAACTCTCATCTAGATTCTGCGTTAATAAACACGTACATCAAACACCCATTTGGTTGTTCTGAAGAAAGACGAAAGACAGCTTTGTAACTCTAGATGTGTTGAAAAGCCATGCATGGATGTACAATGAACAAGAAAAATAGTCAGGAACACTGTAGTGGGACATGGTTTCAGGGGTAATTGGAAAATCAAAATAAGAATTTGAAACCTACATTCATTTTTAGCTTCCAGGGTATAGATGTCACCCATGAACTCTAGGTAGAACTAGGCAAAAAAAAAAAAAGGGGGGGGGGCTGTCCATAGGAGATCTATGAATCTAAGAAGGACCTTTCTGAATCAGTCCCCTGTGTTCAGATCATATACTGTTGCATGCTGCTTGCAATCTCAAAACAAAGAAGAAAAATCAACATGCCAAGATTATTTTCTCCATAGCTGAAAAGCTCATCTTCTCCTTGAACTCGAAGATGATCTCTTGCACCATTCCTTGACAAGCAGCAGAGTGTGGAAACAGGGCAGTGTTTTTCCAGAGATAAACAAGGTTAATGGCTATTCCATGATGGAAAGCTGCCGGTTCTAGATGCTGCCAGCTCCCATTCAAAGGAACTTACAGAAAGATTGTCTAGCTTTCACTCACTTCACCCCAAGGCATCGGATTAGATTACCCAATACAGGCAATAAAGGTACTTCTTCTTTGTTTTTCTGACTGCCTAAGCTCTTTAATGGAGAATCCTGAACTAGAGGCCTGCTCCTGTCACTGCTTAAAGTCTCATGCTGCAGGGCCTTACTTGATCATATGCTATGATTTGGTCAGGAGGCTCCGGTCCAAACTTGCTAAACTCAAGGGGAAATGGTAGAAATAGGCAAGCTTCTGTCCCCCATTCTTAAATTGTTTGAAAATAACAATAGCCAAAAACCATAAAGACTCCATCAAAAGAAAAACAAAACACTGATGATGCACTTAAGTCCATTATTGCTAAAGAAGCATCCAACAAGTTGCAACTAATCCATTCCACCAGAGTGAATTATGTATCCAAACTATCCTACTTCATCAGCCAGAGGGTTACTGGGAGACCCTTAGGGTGATTTTGCTTAATGCCTGAAAAACAAGCAAAGCAGTTGAGCCTTTTAAAAAACTTTAGTCTACCTGTTCAAATAAATCAGATCTGTGATAAGAAAAGTAAGATTCTCAGCCACCTTCAAACCACAGCCATGAATGTAAGCAGATGAAAAAGAAACATAAAGATTATGCTAAGTCTGCCATACAAGTTACCCCTTGCCTGTAAACTCCAGACTGCATAAAGTATGTTGCTTTGAATTAAAACTGGTCTATAAATCCAAGGAAGATCTGAGGATGAACAAAAATTCCAATCAATCTTGCTCACTGTGGCCATTTTAGTAGTGTTGAGTAGGTGCTCACTAAATATTTGATGAATGAATGAATGAATGACTCTACAGGTGAGAGCCAATGCATATCTACATATGATTGTGTGAACAAAACATTCATTTGACAGACAGGTAAACTTTAGGCAGCCTTGTTTGTTCCAACTCTTTGAAAGGCACAAACAACTAATATGCCAATATTAATGTGCAATCAACACTAACCCTGAGATTTGGTTCTGCTTTGTTCTTTAATTCTAGTCCTTCTTGTAATTTAACTAACTGGGAGACAGGAAAATATGAATGTTTTGCAAAATTTCGCTCAGAGGACTAAGCAGAAAATCCTTTTACACTAGATCTTGACCATGCTTGTTTCTGAAAAGCCACACAGCTTTAACCAACTGAATAAAGAACAAAAATTGATGCCATGTTCAGTATGACAACGCGGCCAGTCTTAATATCATAGGTAATGGTGTAACCTAATCTTTCATTCAACACTTATCGAATACTCGCTATATTAGTCCCAACGGGTTAGGTTATGCTGCAGTAACAAATAAGTCACCAAATCTCAATGCGTTATCCCAAAAAAAGGTTTGTATCTCAATCGCACAAAGTACTTTGTAGTTCCAATGATTCACCAGGGCAGCTTTTCCTATCCAATAACACAGGTACGGAGGCTCCCTCTACCATATGAGGCCTTCATCTCAATGTGTCATCATCTTTAAGGTTTTTGTACTAGGATAAGAGAGAAAGTGGAGAACTCACCTACTCTTAAATACTTAAGCCCAAAGTGACACATAACATTTTGGCTCATAGCCAGAGCGAGTCATATCACACTGTATAAATAAAAAGAAGCGCATGGATGTAAATGTACTAAATGTCTTTAGCACATGTACTAAATGTCTTTTATAGCTATGGATCCAAGAAAATGAGATAAATGCTGGAGGCTGTTTAGGCATACAAAAAAGAACACACTGACACTGTTGGGATTTCTAACCATTTCTAGCACTCATCTCTAGCATCCTTTCCTTTCATTCATTCATTCATTTATTCATTCATTTGCTGAGTCACTCATTTATTTAGTATACATTTATTCAGTACGTATCTGCCAGAATTTGTGCTAATTGATGGAATAAAAAGATGATTAAAACTGATCTCTTTCATCAAGAAGTACACAGTCTACCATGCAAATAAGTGTATGAACATTACTATAACCGTAACTCAGTGTAAGACCAGCTATGATAGAAATGTGTATTAAGTGTTACAGAAATATTCATTCACCTACCCATTCAGCCAATATTCCACTTTAACATATGCCATGCACCATGCTAAGCAGAGAAACTAAATAATTTTTATTGGCTACATGGAATTAAAAGAAATTATAATCAAATTGGTCACTGAAGTGTGAGTATCAGTTTTCCCTGACCACGAAAAGTCTTTACTTAGGTCTTCAAGTGATAAAATGTACCCAACCAATACCTTGCTGCAGGATCTAGTAGTAAGAGTGCAGGCTACAGTCACTTGCCTGCTTGCAAATGTTGACTCCTCTACTTATTAGCCATTTACTAGCTACTGACTTAACTTCTTTCTCACCTGTAAAATAACAACAATAACTACTACACTGGGTTGTTCTGTTTATATTTATTATTTTTATCCTGTGTTACAATGTAAGCTATGGGATACTTGTAGCTTGTAAACCATGAGTGATACTGACTGATGAGTGCTAAAGTGTTAAAACCTGGATCAGAAACTGAAAAGTCCTCTGTCTAGAACAACTTCCAAACTTTCCCTCACCCTGACCTTTGGTTTTCCTCTTATAGGTGTTAGCTTAGATATTACCTCCTCCAGGATGCTTTATCTTGCTTATCACCCCAACATGACTTTCTTATGCTCCCTTCTGACCCTCTCCCAATTTCCCTATAGAAATACTTAATGAGATATATTGTAATAGCCCATTGACTTGTCAGTCCCTCCCATTCAACTCTGAGTTCCATGAGGAAAGGACCACTTGTCCTAAATTCATCTTTGTATCCATAGGGCTTAGAGTAGTATCTGGGACAGAGTAGGTGATTAATACATTTTGAGGTCAGAGAGCATAATTATACCAGAAATGAAAGAGTGTAAAAGGTTAAGATGGAAGTTATGAGTCGAGAGCTTCCATGAGATGATGAGCCCTTAGCTGAGGCTTCTTTTTTTTTTTTTTTTTTTTAAAGATTTTATTTATTTGACAGAGAGAGATACAGCGAGAGAGGGAACACAAGCAGCGGGGGTGGGAGAGGGAGAAGCAGGCTTCCCGCGGAGCAGGGAGCCCGATGCGGGGCTCGATTCCAGGACTCTGGGATCATGACCCGAGCCGAAGGCAGACGCTTAACGACTGAGCCACCCAGGCGCCCCTTAGCTGAGGCTTCTAATAGTTGAGGTAGTGAAGAACAATGGGTCATAGAAATCATGATTCCAATCAGGAGAAATTTCAAGGTTAGGCATCATGAATATGAATGTTGAAGTCACTGAGAATCATAGTTATAGGACTTCTCCTGTAAGTATGTCAGCTCAGTCATGTTCAAGGGTCTGATGATTTGTTGAGCCTTTCAAGAAAATTCTGGTGAGAAAATTCCCTGACTACTTGGTACTCAGAGATTTAATATACTTTTTCTTTTTAAATGGAAGTTGTAAAGACCAGAATTACACTTTTTTAAACAGAGGAATAAGCCAAAAAGAGCTCTTTGGACTGAATGTCAAAGTTTACTTTAATAGACTTTGAACTACTATCCATAGAAAATATGCTCCTGCATCTGGAATTCTGTGGTTCAGCTGAGGGTGAAGGACCATTCGAACCAGTTTCTTAGAAGACAATAGTGTACAGTATTATTCCATCCAGCACGTCAACAGCTCCACCCCATTATAAAAGTTCACCTCCCCTTGCCTCTCCTCCTCTACCGACCTCCATCTTTCTAGTCTTTCAATTACCCAACATCACCCTTCAACTTCTCTCATCCAGTTTCAATTCCAATTACTATTCCACTCACAAAGCAACACCATAAACCACTGACCCATTTTTCTTGTCATTTTAAATCCAAAAAAACATGTTTTAGGATATACTCCTCCCACCCCAAACAATGAAAAACTATGTAAGCTGTGGAAAACTGCATAACAGGATTTGAAACATTGTAGGAATAACTTCCTATGGAAAGAATCTGATCATTTAATTTTTTAACCTGATAACAATAGGAGATAAAAACTAATAAAGTGAAGACAAAAACTAAAAGAAAGTTGAAAATCCCTTCAAATATATGAGAAAACGTTGGTGTATTTGGGATTAAAAATGAAAACAGTTTTTTCCAAATTATGGCCCAGGGATCATAAGCAATCTAAAAAGACTGTCCAATGTCCCAGGTTGCTAGATACTTCTGGTATAGGAGGCCCGGTTAGGAAGAGGCAGAAGGATCAAAGAAGAAAGGAAAAGTAAGCAGAATAACTCTCTATGTTGAGAACAGACTCTGGATGAAAGCTGTACTGACAAGCAATACGCAAGTGTATTCATGTGCTTGCTGTTCATTCCTTTCCTTAGAAAAATGACTGCAGGGTGAAGTGGTACATACCATTTCCAAAGAAGTAAAATTACATATGCCAGTAATATTATGCCAGCAACAGCTTATGCATGTGCCTATTCATACTCCACTGAGCAACCATGTACATAAGCCATGGTGTTTGAGTCCTGATGCTACCAATTTTTAGATATCTGGTCCACAGTGTGTGAGTACTGTGAATATATATCACTGGACTTATTTTCCTGAATAACGGTTCTGAATGTGTCCATATCATGAAGGTGGTCAGCTGACATGATAATCTACACTGATAAACAGTTTTTAAGATACAAACTAAAAAGTGAAATTAATTGGGGTTCATCAAAAAGAACAAAGCCTGGTCTCTTCGTCAATTCTTGTGTTAAAAATGACAATGGTTATAACTTTGTTCCTCATATGAGGTAATGTTTTCCTAGGTATATTTAACAATATTTACCCATCAATTAGTTGGCATCACATCAGAAAGAAACATCTGTGTTCCTACTAATCTGGTATGGTTTCTTAATCACATCAACAAGAAGTTAGCCAAGCATGTGATGTGGCAGCAGAGAAAAATGGGAAAAGCTCTGCTTTAAATCACACTGTTTAGTGGGATCTATAATAGATCCTAATTTGCTTACATTTGAATTGAAAGTGAAAAGTGCAAAAGTAATCTACTAACCTAACCCAGGGCTTAGGGAGCTTATTGAAGCTTGAATATTACCTCCTGAAGGGCGAAAGAACTTCTCTCAGAAAAAAGGAATACTGTTTAATGAGAGGGTAAGAACTCTTCAAGAAGATGAGAGGCAGTGTAAGAACCAGAGTTCTGTCAGACATAGCAGGCACAGTTCTTCTGAGGAGAAGAATGCCCATGTCACCACGTGATCAGAGGGCAAGAAATGATGAACCATCTTGAAGCTGTTGACGGTGACGGGCTAGGAATTCCAAAGCTTTGGAAAATCAGAAAAGATGTCTGCAGGAGACTCTTCACAGATCCCTTAAATCATTTATTATCTTCCCTTTTTCATCTGTTATATATATCTAAGTCTCTTCACATAAGTTCAGTGTCTGATTCATCTTTGAGGTCCCGGTAGTACCTATTATAATGTACTATATATTGTAAGACATACAGTAAGCATTTACATACTGTAAGAATCTACCTAATAGGGCGCCTGGGTGGCTCAGTCGTTAAGCGTCTGCCTTCGGCTCAGGTCATGATCCCAGGTCCTGGGATCGAGTCCCACATCGGGCTCCCTCCTCGGGGGGAGGCCTGCTTCTCCCTCTCCCCCTCCCGCTGCTTGTGTTCCTGCTCTCACTATCTCTGTCTCTGTCAAATAAATAAATAAAATCTTTAAAAAAAAAAAAAAAAAGAATCTACCTAATATATGTGTACTTTTAATGCATTCCACTATCAAGGCGCTTCTTTATGCTATGTTGATAAATTTATTCAGATCCAAGTGTGGTTAATTTATTTTCATTTGTAATGGGTACTTACTAAGTATCTACTATACGCAAGGATCTCTAAGCCCTATGGGGAAATAAATAGATGTTAAAGTTATTATCTTCACTAAGAAGAACTTATAAGTGCAAATATTTTCCATATTAGTAGAAAAACTTTATTTTAAAATTGATAAGCTAATTAAATCTCATACCAATTTAATCAGTACTTAACTGGTGCCCCCTATATTAGACTTTCTTGTAGGAACTGAATATTGCTTTCCAGCCCAGGATATTCATTAATGGGGTCTGAGGGAACGACTGGAAGTGAGTAAAATGAGTCCTACCTACGCAGCTTTGAAAAAAAAAAAAAATAGGCCAGTATCAGTTACTCTACAACTGTCCTTAGCCTAGCTGAAAGGGCCCAAACCATGGCAGGGTTTTGGTCCAAAAGGACAACTGACCTGTAAGATATGATAAGGGAAAGGGAAATGAACAAAAGAAGAAAGAATGTACAGCCATGGACTCTGAGTCCTACCTTAGGCTTCTTCTTTGTTGCTCTGGGAAGACCCACCGCTGAAAGAAAAGGTCAGCTGTTCAAAGTAAAATAACACCACTTCCCAAACAAGAAGAACAAGAACAAAACTTTTGGCTGCATAAAGGTAACATTATTAAGTGTGTGTGTGTGTGTGTGTGTGTGTGTCTGTGTCTGTGTATATATATTTGTATATGTATATATATATGTGTATATATGTATATACATACACACACACCACCCCCTCCCCCTCAGAATAAAAGCATATATTCAGGGGGAAAAAAATGCAGAAGATAGTGTATGCTCATGAGCAGAAATTTGAAGTGTTAAGTGAAGCAAGGGGACCCACACAGGCCTAGGTAATACACTGAATGTAAAGAATGTAGCTAACAAAGTCTTAAATTCCTGAGATACCAGAATGGCTTTATCCTGAGAGACCACATTAATAGAGGGGCCTGTCTTTGAGCTGATTCCTCAGCAAGTGACTCAGCAGATCAGACATTCCCTGTGAGGCCAGGTTTCTGCTGGAGAAGAGAAGACCTCTTTAGGTACGTCAGAATGGTTCTGTCTCAAATAACCTTCCCCTGCCTTTGTTGCTGAGCTTCCAGAAACTTGACAGAGAATTTCTTGGAAGGAGGCCAGAAGTCATACAGTTAGCAGGGGAGACTCAGCTGGGAGTTTGATTCAGTGTTACCTGACAGAAATCATGGTTTAGCCATTTGAAGGGCCTCCTGCTGATTTCCCTAGATGAGGAGTTCATTTGCTTTTCTGTGCAGGTTGGGGAACCTGGTTAGTTGACTGGTTCCTCAACCCCATTTAACTTTTGAAGTTTAGGAGCCCCAGGAGGAGAAACTGGATTGTGTCTTTCCATATCAAGATGGAGTCTCACTTATAATGAGTAGCTTAACACTCCTCAGAGAGCACTGAGCTTCTTTGGAAAGATCAAGGGTTTGTGCCTTAAGAGGTATGGGTTTAGGGGTGCCTGGGTGGCTCAGTTGTTAAGCGTCTGCCTTCGGCTCAGGTCATGATCCCGGGGTCCTGGGATCGAGCCCCACATCAGGCTCCCTGCTCCGCGGGAAGTCTGCTTCTCCCTCTCCCATTCCCCCTGCTTGTGTTCCCTCTCTCGCTGTGTCTCTCTCTGTCAAATAAATAAATAAAATCTTAAAAAAAAAAAAAAAGAGGTATGGGTTTAAATCCCCAGTCTGCCACTTGTTACTTGTGAGATTTGGGGACAATCACTTAAACCTCATGTTCCTCATCTCTAAAACAGGGATAATAACAACAGCTAGACTATTTACACAGTTATTTTAAGAATTCAAGGATCTGAACTCCAGAAATAGTCCTGTGAAAACTGTAAAGCCCAAGACAAATACAAATTCTTACCATTGTAACTTTCCTTCTTCTACATTGTGAGTACTCTTTATATTTACCTCTACCACGTTCTACTTTGTATTACAGCAACTTTTAAGTATTTCTCGTTCCCTTGAAGACAGCAAGTTATTTTTTAATGTCTCCCAGAGAATGAACCCCAGAACTTTGCACATTCAGTGAATACTGAGGGAAGATCCATTATGTGCTAGGTGTATCTCTGTGGCACACAGTTTGCAGCTCTGATGGTTGTTTTTATTGCTTGGATAAAAAAAAAAAAAAACCACTTCAAAGGAAATCTCTTATTTCCACCTAAAGTAGTAATTTCAAATAAAATTCAGGAAACTCCCAGACATGAAATTGTTTCAAGGATGCCATGCTTAATAGCAACTGTCACACAGAAGAACTCCTAAGCCAAACACAACTGCGTTTACCCTTCTAAAAATGTGCTGATGCGACCAGCACCCACCCCCGGCCAAGTGTCCGAGGCTCCTCCTTCTTCACTCATTCCTGAGGCCAAGGGATGATGGTTGCTCTCTATAGTTGCTCCCCAAATGAACGGTAGAGATGTCTTTAATATCCCTTTTCGATCCTAACCTTTTGCCTAGTTGACGATTCTTTACATTAAATTTCCTTGTTCAAATTACTAGTGCATTTCTGTCTCTGGATTGGATCCCAAACAACAGAGGTGGTACTGACTGGAATTCCAGTTCTCCCCCTGGAGCTATAATCTCAAGAACGCTTCTTCCTAAAGAAAGGGATGCAATGTCTGCATCATATTCACATGTCTGGAAAATCAAGATCCTTTTAGCAATAGGTCATAGCACCACCTGGCAATATCCTGAAAGGACTTTCTTGGCAACTGAGAGTGTCATGGGAGTCAAGCCCTTACTTTAAATTTCCATAGTTGGGGGGGCGCCTGGGTGGCCCAGTCGTTAAGCGTCTGCCTTCGGCTCAGGTCATGATCCCAGAGTCCTGGGATCGAGCCCCGCATCGGGCTCCCTATTCAGCAGGAGGCCTGCTTCTCCCTCTCCCACTCCCCCTGCTTGTGTTCCCTCTCTGGCTGTGTCTCTCTCTAATAAATAAATAAAATCTTTAAAAAAAAATTAAAAAATTAAAAAATTAAAAAATAATAAATAAATAAATTTCCATAGTTGGGCTTTATAATTATATTTTGCTCTCTGAATGTGTTGTTCATTAAATAGAAACACACATCTATGCATGTGTGTGCCACATACATATAAAGCACATACATTATATTCCTCTATTACATGTATGACATATTCTTTTTTGTAGTAAAGTTTCTAATAAAATATGTAAGTGTTCATTAGATTTTTAGACAAGGATATGCACCTCTTTCTTCTCGAAGCAATGGTTCACCTGGCAGAAACTATGGGAGCTCAGAAGGGGACCATTCCTTTTATCTTGTTGAGGAAATAAACAGTTGTTTTTTCTTCATAGCAGGAAGATTCCATCTGGTAGAGAATATTAGGACCCAACCTGTAACTTGTATACTTTTAAGAAAATTACTGATTAATTACTTGTATTTTACTTATTATATAAAGCTTTTTTTTTCTGATTGTTAATAAGCTATGGAACACTAACCTAATTGATTCTTGCACCGAACTCTGAGGTTATGCACATTTTCTGCTCATTTTATAGATGCAGACTGGAGAGCTTAAAGAGTTCAGCTGAAGTCACACAGATAATAAGAGGTAGAAATAGAACAGATACTTCGTGACTTTCCTACTCTACTATGCTGCCTCTTCATGCTTCTTTTTTAAAAAATAAATAAACGAATGTAGTATTTTAAGAACAAGATATTATTAATACTTATTAAACATATATTATGTATCAGACATTATGCCAAGTACTTTTGCACAGATTGAAACCATTACAAAAAACCTCCTAAGAGATGGTACAATTATTACCCCCATTTTATGGATGAGGCTTAGGGAGAACAGGACAAGTGCTCAAAATTGCACGGCTGTTAAGTGTCAGAAGTGAGGTTCACATCTAGGCAGGCTTGACCTAGGACCCACACATTTCTGTCATACATTATCATGCTTTTTTTTTTTTTTTTTACAAGACAGATATTTACTGATTAAAAAAAGTGGGTCAGGTGTTCCTGTTTAAGAAAGGGAAGAGGAGTGCCTGGTGGTTCAGTCAGTTAAGTGTCTGACTCTTGATTTCAGCTCAGGTTATGATCCCAGGGTTGTGAGATCAAGCCCCATGTTGGGCTCCACACTGGACATGGAGCCTTCTTGGGATTCTCAGTCTCCCTCTCCCTCTAGCCTCTCCCCCTCTCTTCAAAAAAAGGAAAAAGAGGGGCGCCTGGGTGGCTCAGTCATCAAGCGTCTGCCTTCGGCTCAGGTCATGGTCCCAGGGTCCTGGGATCGAGCCCCGCATCGGGCTCCCTGCTCGGCGGGGAGCCTGCTTCTCCCTCTCCCACTCCCCCTGCTATGTTCCCTCTCCCACTGTGTCTCTCTCTGTCAAATAAATAAATAAAATCTTTAAAAAAAAAAGAAAAGAAAAAGAAAAAAGAAAGGGAAGAGAAGAGATCATAGAAGTTAATAATCTAAACCCTCAAGAAATTTGCTATTTCTTAAGACATGAATAAACACAAAGTAAATAAAGTGAATACATGGTAAAGAAATTAGCTTAAAATAAAACTGATTTTTTGAAAAATACAATTCTGTTGTTAAAAAATTTTTTAAAACTACATGTAAGAAAAGTATTGATTAAACAAACATCAAAACTACTAGTCATATAAGTTACTAGTTTTGTCCTAAAACATTGCTATTAATCAGTTCACTTTTTTTTTAAATTTATTTGAGAGAGAGAGAGTGTGTACACACACAGCGATAGAAGCAGACGGAGAAGAAGAGAGAAATCTTCAAGCAGATGCCCTGCTGAGCGTGGAGCCTGATCCAGGGCTTGATTCTACAACACATGACATCATGACCTGAGCTGAAATCAAAAGTTGGATGTTTAACCAAATGAGCCACCTACATGCCCTAATCAGTTCTCTTTTGTTAAGACTATTTTTTGGACCAGTTTTAGGTTTACAACAAAACTGAGAGAGAGGTACAAAGATTTTCCATATGTCCCCTGCCCACACATATGCAGAGCCTCCCCCATTATCAACATCAATTACCAGAATGGCACATTTTTACCAAGGATGAATCCACACTGATACATCATAATCACCAAGTCCATAGTTTCCCTTAGGGTTCACTCTTGGTGGTATATGTTCTATGGGTTTGAATAAATGTATAATGACATATAGTCATAAAATGGAGTATCACATAGAATATTTTCACTACTTTGAAATCCTCTGTGCTTTGCCTATTCATTTCCCCACTACCACTCCTGGAAACCACTCATGTTTTCATTGTCTCTATAATTTTGCCTTTACTAGAATGTCATATAGTTAGAATCATACAGTGTGTAGCCTATCAGTTCATTCTTAATTAATCATTTCTTCTGGTCTTAGGAAGATGAGTTAAGATTAGGACTGCACTGAAAAAAAGTTCAGTAGGTTACAAAGTTCTTGATTAAATATAAAGTAAAAGGACATAGACTATACTGGGTTAGAAAGAGAAAGTACCTCTGTAAGCAAATGACAAATGGCTTGGAAAAATCTTCTATAAACAATGACTGGCAACAACACTTTTGGCCATGAGAATTGGTACTGAACCTGCCCATTCCCCATAAATAATTATAAAAATGGGAAAATTTCTGAAGCAACAGTTTTCAGGCATTGGACCAGAGGCATTAGAAGGCAGTGATTCTTGAGAGAAGGAAAACATATATGAGTCCCAAATACTCCCTGGCTTTCTGACTCAAGGCACACACGAGACCATACTTCAAGGAAGTGGCACTTAAGTCAAGATGGTAACCTCACTGAGCTGAAGGAGCTGAGACTGAATTTAAGGCAGTTGAAGCAGCTGGAATTTGAAGAGCAGAGTAGTGAAGAAAATGAAGTTGCAACAGTGAGGGGACTGCCAGAAGTCGATGTGAGGGCTAACCAGGGTCTTTGGCTGATGGCTGGGATGTGCATGTACAAGGCTAGACTCTGTAAGGCCTACAAGGCATTGCCTGCCATGTAGCTAAGAGAGAATCAATACTAGAGGTCACACAGTACTGAGAGATATGTGTGTCTTGGCAAAGGTAAAGTGAAGGGACCTCAGTGAGCACATAAACCATTCATGTGAGACCCTAGGTAGGTCATCCCTTACAGGAAATAAACCTTGCCCTAGATTAGTGGCTATATTCAAGGACAAAAGATAAAACCCAAACTGATCCTCCTAACAAAGAATAAAACCAAGACTGATAGGATCAATTGAAACTACCAGAAATTTAACTGCCCACCAGAACAAAATTAAAACTATGTCAAGAAAGGCAACATAATACAGACTTCCTACAAAATAAAATCTACAATGTCCTGCATAAAATCAAAATTACTAGACATGCAAAAAAAAGTCAGGGGGATGTGACTCATAATAATGAAAAAATAAATAGTGAAGAGAAACAGATCCTGTAAGGGTCAAGGATTTCAAAACAGCTGTTACAAATATATCCAAGAACTTAAAAAGATGAGCAACTGATTGAAAAGATAATATCAGAAGAGAAATGCATATTGTAAAAAAAAAGGGGGGGGGAGGGTGAGGGGATTCTAAAACTGAAAAGAATTTCTGAAATCAAATGAAAATATAATTGTATAGGCTCAATATCAAAGTGAATATTGAACAGAAAATGGTTAGTGTACTTGAGGACAGATAAACAGACGTTGTCCACTCTTAACAACAAAGAAAAATAAAAAGTTTGAAAAAGTGAACAGAGATGCACTGATATAGAAAAACATTAGTAGTCTAACATAGCTACAGTTGGAATCCTGAACAGAGAGGAGAGAGAGAAATGACATAGAGAAAGGGAGATGAGAGAGAAGAGATGAAATTTTCCCAAGTTTGGCAAAAAGCAACAACTTACACAATGCAAAAGCTCAGCGAACTCTAAAAAATAAAAGTAAAAAGAAAATCACATTTAGCACATATAATCAAACTGTTGAAATCCCAAAGATGAATATATAAAGCAGAGAAAATTACATATTATATACAATCATTCAGTCTGCAGTTAATTCACATCAGAAACAACAGAGGCCAGGAGACAATGACGTAACATCTTTAAAGTGCCAAAAGAAAAAAATCTTTTAACCTCAAATTACATATGTAGCAAAAAAATCATAATAAATTAAGATGAAATAAAAAGATTTTCAGATAATTAAAAACTCCAAGGATTCTTCAACAGAACTTCATTACAAAAAAAAAAACAAAAAGACAAAAATAAACAAAAATAAACACCAAAACAAAACCAAAAAACAAACAAAACATTACATATTTTTTTGCATGAAAAGAAATTATTCCATTTGGAAATTTAAAGTTATAGGAAGGTAAAAAGAACATCAGAAATTATAAATATAAAAGACCTTTGTCTTCTATTAATTTCTTTAAGAGAAAATTGATTAAAGAAAAAATAGCACTGTCTTTTGAGTTTATACTGTATTTAGAAGCAAAATATATGATAACAGTAACTCAAAGGATAAAGGGTGGAATTATAGTATTATAAATGCTATACTGTTATAGCATTTATGTGAAGTGCTATAATATTTGTAAGTGGAAGATAGCAAGTTAAGAATGCATAGTTTAAATCCTAGAGTAACCACTAAAAAATAGATTTATAGGGGTTTAACTTTACATTATAAAGACAAAAACAGGTTGAAAGTAGCAGGATGGAAAAGAATATGCCATACAAACAATAAGCATAAGAATGGGGGTATAGCTATAATAATATCCAGGCAAGAACAATTGCAGAGAACTTCCAGATGAGCAGTGATGCCATGGATGAAGAAGGAAATTTAATAACAACAGAGTCAAGTAGTCAAGAAACCAACAACCTTACATGTTTGTGCATCTAACAATAGCTTCAAAATAAATGAAAAAAAACAAACACAAATAAAGGATAATTAGTAAATTCACAATTATATTTGGACATTTTAAAACCTACTTATCAAAGATTGATCAAGTTGACCAAAAAATCAGTGAGGATATAGTTGTTAACAGTATCACCAATCCTCTTGATCTAATTGATATTTATAGAATATTGCAACCAAGAGGACAGAATACTATTTTTTTTTACGATTTATTTATTTGAGTTAGAGAGAGAGAGAGGGAACGTGGAGGGGGGCAGGTGGAAGGGCAGAGGGAGAGACAGAATCTTAAGCAGACTCCCCACTGAGGGCAGAGCCCGACATGGGGCTCCATCTGACAACCCTGAGGATCATGACCTGAGCCGAAATCAAGAGCTGGATGCTTTACTGACTGAGCCACCCAGGTGCCCCCAAAATACTATTCTTTTTAAGAGCATATGTAATATTCACCAAGATAAAAAATATGCTGCTCCATAAAAATATCACATTCAATAAATTTCAAAAAACTGAAATCTTGTTGCATATGTTCATTAACTACAAATGAATTAAATTAGAAATTGCTATCAATAGATCGCCATTCAAACCCCAAATATTTGGGAAAAAATAAAGTAACACATTACTACATATCACATAGGACAATGAAAAAATTACAAGACAAATTGGAAAGTATTTCAAAGTGAATTATAGTGAAAATGCAACATATAAAAATTTGGATGATGAAGCCAAAGCTTAGAGGGAAATTTGTGGCTTTTAAATGCTTACGTTAGAAAAGCAATAAGGGAGTTCAGTCCAGAGGAAGACCCTGAACTCACGCCTCCACATCCACGCCAAATTATACCGATTTATAGAACAATTCCTCCTGAAGAAGAACTAAGGGCCAACTGAACAGCTACTGCACAACAAAAGACACAGAGAAGGGCAAATGAGAACAGCAAGAGAGATGGTAAGAGAAGGAACCCTCATCCCTGCAGCGAACTGCAATGTGGAGGGATAGTACTGAGGGACCAGGAACAGATCCCTCTCCGCTGGGGCACAGAAAAAAAGCCATGGTTTAAAAGAGCAACTAACATATAAAAGAGATAGCAGCAGCACTAGAATGCAGCCCAATGGTGGAGGAGCTGCAGAAATGCTCAGGTCGGAGGGGCTAGAGATTTACATGGTTTACGTTCCCCCTCCACATTAGGAGTACAGACAGGAGCAGGGTCTGGTCCCCACAATGGGCTTGCTGCTTCAGCAACCCTGGGTTCTCAAGTCCATACCAGCCCCAGTTGTGCTGGGGCACAGAAAAAAAAACCATGGGTTGTTTTTGTTTTGGTTTGGGGGGTGTGTTTTTTCTTTTTTGTTCCCTTCCCTCCTTCCCTCTTTTCTTTCCTTCTTTCCTTTCCTCCTTCCTTCCCTCACCCTTCCTTCCTCCCTTCCTTTCTCCCTCCCTCCCTTCCTTCCCTTTCTTCTTTAAAAAACTGTGGTTTAAAAGAGCAACTAGCATACAAAAGAGCCATCCCTAGAACTCTGCCAAACTGCAGGAGAAGAGATGCTGAAATGCTCTCCAGGTGGGAGAGGCTGATGGAAACAGTTAACACCCCCCCACACACACCTTGAAAGCACAGAACTGTGCACGATCTAGGCACCCTAACCAGCCTGTTGTTTCAATGAGTCCTGAGCCTCTAGCCCACACCAGCCCCAGTCCTCCCACCAAGGCAGCAACAGGGCAGCACACGCCAGGACATCCCTGGTTAGCACTCACTACAGCCCCAGCCATCGAGCCAAGGTGACACAGGTGCAAAGCACCCAAGAACACTCCAGGCCCACTGGCTTCACACAGCTTGCTAGGGCACCCCTGGGGCAAAGTGCTCTAGAACCTCTCGACTGAGGTCTGCTTCAGATGCAGCCACCCTGCCAGGGTGCCTCCTACACAGAGTACCTTGAAACACTCAGGCCTGTACTGGCCTCAACTCCAGTGGCCTGGCCAGGGCACCCCCTGACTGAGCATTTGGAGACAAACTGTGGAGAGACCTGGGACAACCTGGCTTGCAACCACTTCAGCTTCAGTGGTCCTGCCAGGGCACCTTTTGTGCAGAGAGCCCAGAGACCACACTGGCCCATGCCTATTTTGGCTTTGGCTGTCCTGCCAGGGTGCCTCCTTTGTGGAGTACCCCAGCTCAACTCCAGTTGCCCCTTCAGGGTGCCCTCTGTGCAGAGAGTCCTGGAACACCCCAGTTTACAACCACTTCAGCTTCAGCTATCCTGCCAGGGTATCCTCTGTGTGTAGAGCCCAGGTCCCCCCAGCTTATACCCACTTTAGTTTCAGCTGTCTTGCCAGGACACCCTCTGTGGAGAGAACTCAGGGACCCCCTGCTCCTCATATCACCTTAGCTCCAGCTACCTTGCCAAGGCACACCCTGCACTGAATGCCCTGGGACACCCTGGACTGTAACAATTTCAGCTTCAGCTGTCCTGCCAGGTTACCTTCAGTGCACAGAACCCTGGAACATCCTGGCCTACATCCACTTCAGCTTTAGCTTCCCTGCCAGGGTTCCCACTATGTGAAAAGCTCTAGGACCCCCACCACATGCCCAGCCACAGCTCCGGCCAGCCAGCAAAAATCACTAAGCATACACAGTATACAGGGACTGACCATACACAAGACGATTCATTCAAGTTTAGGACAGGTATCTGTTCTGCCTAATCCATAGAAACAAACACAGAAAGTTAAGCAAAATGATGAGACAGAGGAATATGATCCAAAATAAAGAACGAGAAAAAAAAAAAACTCAGAAAAAGAACTAAGTGACAGACATAAGAAATATGCCTGATAAAGAATTTAAAGTCATGATCATAAAGATATTCACTGGGCTGGAGAAAAGAGTAGAAGAAATCAGTGAGACCTTCAATAAAGAGAAAATATTTTAAAAAACAGTAAGAATACAATAACAGATATAAAAAAATGAGAGGGACTCAACAGTAGATTAGCAGATGTAAAAGAACAAATCAGTGATTGGAAGACAGGGTAGCAGAAAGCAACCAAGATGAACAGCAAAAACAGAAAAGAATTTAAAAAATGAGGACAGGTTAAGGGATCTCTTGGACAATGTCAAGCAAACAAACATTCAAGTTATGGAGTCTCAGATGAGAAAGGAAAGAAAAGATAAAAACCTCCCTAACCTAGGGAAAGAAACAAACATCCAGGTCCAAAAAGCACCGAGTTCCAAACAAACCAAGGAGGTCCACACCATAACATATAATAGTTAAAATGTCAAAGGTTAAAGATAGAGAATTTTAAAAGCAGCAAGAGAAGAGCACCTTGGTGGCTCAGCCAGGTGAGCATCTGACTCTTGGTTTCCACTCAGGTCATGATCTTGGGGTCATGCTTTAGACTCTCTCTCTCTTCCTCCTCCCTCTGCCCCTCCCTCCTTCTTTCTCTCTCTAAAAAAATTAAATTAAATAAAAGCAGCAAGAGTGAAGCAAAAAGTTACCTATAAGGGAAAACCTACAAGGCTATCAGCTGATTTTTCAATAGAAACTTTGCAGGCCAGAAGAAAGTGGCATGATATATTCAAAGTATTAAAAGGAAAAACCAACAACCAAGAGTACTGTACACTGCAAGATATAATTCAGATTTGAAGGAGAGATAGAGTTCCCAGACAAACAAAAGATAAAGGAGTTTATCATCAGTAAACCAGTCTTACAAGAAATGTTAAGGGAACTTCTTTAAGTGGAAAAAAATGGCCATAATTAGACATAAGAAAATTATGATTAAAAATACATAAAATATGACAGCATATTCATAAAACATTGAGGAAGTAAAGAAAAAAAAAAGAAAGAAAGATGTTTTTCCTTTTTTTTTTAAAGAATGTGTTTGACAAGATGAAACCAGAGAGGGAGACAAACCATAAGAGACTTTAATCTCAGGAAACAAACTGAGGGTTGCTGGAGAGCAGGGGGGTGGGAGGGATGGGGTGGCTGGGTGATGGACACTGGAGAGTGTATGTGCTATGGTGAGCACTGTGAATTGTGTAAGACTGATGAATCACAGACCTGTACCCCTGAAACAAATAACACATTATATGTTAATAAAAAGAAAAAAAAGAATGTGTTTGAACTTGAATCACCATCAAATTAATATAGATTGCTATTGGGCGCCTGGGTGGCTCAGTTGGTTAAGCGACTGCTTTCGGCTCAGGTCATGATCCTGGAGTCCCTGGATCGAGTCCCGCATTGGGCTCCCTGCTCGGCAGGGAGCCTGCTTCTCCCTCTGACCCTCCCCCCTCTCATGTGCTCTCTCTGTCTCATTCTCTCTGTCTCAAATAAATAAATAAAATCTTTAAAAATATATAGATTGCTATTAACTTAGGAAGTTATATATAAACGTCACAGTAACCACAAAGCCAAAACCTATTACAGAAACACAAAAAATACAGAGAAAACAAGCCAAATAAAACACTACAGAAAATCATTAATCACAAAGAAAGAGAGCAAGAGAAGAAAGGAATAGAGAAGAACTACAAAACAATCAGAAAACAAATAACAGAACAGCAATAAGTACATACCTATCAGTAATTGCTTTAATGTTAATGGCCTAAATGCTCCAGTCAAAAGACACAGGGTAACAGAATGGATTAAAAACAAAACCCATCTATATGCTGCCTACAAGAGACTCACCTCAGACCTAGACACATACAGCCTGAAAGTGAAGGGATGAAAAAACATTTGCCATGCACAAGGAAGCAAAAAAAAAAAAAAAAAAGCCACAGTAACAATATTTATATCAGAAAAAATAGACTTTAAAACAAATACTAGTAACAGACGAAGAAGGGCATTACATAATGATAAAAGGATCAGTCCAACAAGAACATACAGCAATTGTAAATATTTACACACCTAACACCAGAGCACTTAAATACATAAAGCAAATATCAACAAACATAAAGAGAGAAATTAATGGTAATACGATAATAGTAGGAGACCTTAACACCCCACTTACATCAATGGTTAGATCATCTAGGCAGAAAATCAAGGAAACAGGTCTCTGAATATACATTGGACCAGATGGACCTAACAAATATACACAGAACATTCCATCCAAAAACAACAGAATACACTTTCAAGTACACATGGAATATTCTCCAGAATAGATCCAGGATAGATCACATGTTAGGCCACAAAACAAGCCTCAATAAATTTAAGAAGACTGAAATCATACCATACATCTTTACTGACCACAGTGGTCCGAAACTAGAAATAAATCATAAGAACACTGAAAAAACAGAAACACATGGAGGCTAAGCAATCTGATACTAAACAACCCAATGGGTCAATGAAGGAATTAAAAAAGAAATTAAAAAATATACGGAGACAAATGAAAATGAAAATACTATAGTCCAAAACAGCAAAAGCATTTCTACAAGGGAAATATACAGTGATACAAACCCACCTCAAAAAACAGAAAAAGTTCAAATAAACAATATGACCTTCACATAAAGGAACTAGAAAAAGAACAAAGCCAAAGGGGAGTGGAGGGAAAGAAATAATAAAGAGCAGAGCAGAAATAAATGACACAGAGACTAAAAAAAAATGAAAGAAAAGATCAGTGAAACCAAGAGCTGGTTCTTTGAAAAGATTAAGAAAATTGATAAACCCTTAGCTAGATTCATCAAGAAAAAAAGAGAAAGGACCTAAATAAAATTAGAAATGAGAGGGAAGTAACAACTGACACCACAGAAACACAAAGGATTATAAGAGAATACTATGAAAAATTATATGCCAAGAAACTGGACAACCTAGAAGAAATGGATAAGTTCCTAGAAATATAAAATCTTCCAAAACTGAGTCAGGAAGAAATAGAAAATCTGAACAGACTGCTTACAAGTAATGAAACTGAATCAGTAATCAAAAACTACCAAAATATGAAAGTCCAGGATCAGATGCATTCACAGGTAAATCATACCAAATGTTTAAAAAAAGTTAATTCTTGTTCTCCTCAAACTATGCCAAAAAACTGAAAAGAAAAAAGCTTCCAAATATATTCTATAAGGCCAGAATTACATTGATACTAAAACCAGACAAAGATAGTTAGTATAAAAGAAAAGAAAACAACAGGCCAATATCTCTGAAGAACACAGATACAAAAATCCTCAACAAAATATTAGCAAACCACATACAAAAATACATTAAAAAGCTCATTCACCATGATAAAGTGAGATTTATGCTCAGGATGCAAAGATGGTTTAATATTTGCAAAACAATCAATGTGATATACCACATCAACAAAATAAAGTATAAAAGTCATGATCATCTCAATAGAT
The DNA here is from genome assembly GCF_002201575.2 of Neomonachus schauinslandi. NCBI lineage: Eukaryota > Metazoa > Chordata > Mammalia > Carnivora > Phocidae > Neomonachus > Neomonachus schauinslandi. The sequence goes on from NC_058411.1 coordinate 80,342,202, forward strand.
GCAGAAAAAGCATTTGACAAAATTCAACATCCACTCATGATAAAAATTATCAATAAAGTGGACTTAGAGGAAACATATCCCAACATAATAAAGGCCATATATGAAAAACCCACAGCTAACATACTCAGTGGTATAAAACTCAGCTTTTCTTCTAAGATCAGGAACAAGACAAGGATATCCATTCTCACCACCATTTTTATTCAACACAGTAGAAGTCCAAGCCATAACAATCAGACAAGAAAAAGAAATGAGGCGTTCATATTGGCAAAGAAGAAGTTAAATTGTGGGGTGCCTGGGTGGCTCAGTTGGTTAAGCGACTGCCTTCGGCTCAGGTCATGATCCCGGAGTCCCGGGATCGAGTCCCACATCGGGCTCCCTGCTCAGCAGGGAGTCTGCTTCTCCCTCTAACCCTACCCCCTCTTGGGCTCTCTCTCTCACTCTCTCTCTCTCAAATAAATAAATAAAATCTTTAAAAAAAAAAAGAAGTTAAATTGTGATTTATTTGCAGATGACTTGATTCTATACACAGAAAATCTTAAAGATTCCACCAAAAAAACTGCTAGAAGCAATAAATGAATTCAGTAAAACTGCAGGTTACAAAATTAATATGCAGAAATTGGTAACACTTCTATACATTAATAAAGTAGCAGAAAGGGAAATTAGGAAAACAATTCTATTTAGAATTGCACCAAAAAGTATAAAATACCTAGGAATAAACTTAACCAAAGAGGTGAAAGACCTCTACTCCGAAAACCTTAAAACACTGATGAAAGAAAATGAAGATGACACAAAGAAATGGAAAGATATTTCATGCTCATGGATTGGAAAAATTATTGAAAGCAATCTACAGATTCAATGCAATCCCTATCAAAATACCAACAACATTTTTCACAAAACTAAAACAAATAATACTATAATTCCCATAGAACCAAAAAGACTCTGAAGAGCCAAGGCAATCTTAAGAAAAATGAATAGCAGCGTATAGATTGGTCTTATTTTTTTAATCCATTTTGTCACAATTCCAGGTTTCAAAATATACTGCAAAGCTGTAGTAATCAAAAGAGTATGATACTGGCACAAAAATAGATGCAGAGAACAATGGAACAGAACAGAGAGCTCAGAAATAAACCCGTGATTATATGGTCAATTAATCTATGACAAAGGAGGCAAGCCTATACAAGGGGAAAGGACAGTCTCTTCAACATATTGTGCTGGGAAAACTGGACAGCCACATGTAAAAGAATGAAACTGGACCACTTTCTTACACCATACACAAAAATAAACTCAAAGACCTAAAAGTGAGACCTGAAAACATAAAAATCCTAGAACACAGGCAATAATTTCTCTGACATTAGCCATAGCAACATACTTCTAGATTAAGTCTCTTCAGACAAAGGAAATAAAAGCAAAAATAAACTACTTAAAAAATTTTTGTACAGCAAAGGGAACCATCAACAAAATGAAAGGGCAATCTACTGAATGAGAAAATATATTTGCAAATGATATATCCAATAAAGGGTTAGTATCAAAAATATATAAAGAACTTATACAATTCAAGGGCTCCTGGGTGGCTCAATCAGTTAAGCGTCTGCCTTCGGCTCAGGTCATGATCCCAGGATCCTGGGACTGAGCTCAGCATCAGGCTCTCTGCTCAGTGGGGAGCCTGCTTCTCCCTTTCCCTCTGACTGCCACTCCACCTGCTTGTGCTCTGTCAAATAAATAAAGAAAATCTTTAAAAAAAAAAAAAGGACTTATACTATTCAACACCAATAAAACAGTCTGATTAAAAAATGGTCAGAGGACTTGAATAGATATTTTTCCCAAAAAGACATGCAGGTGGCCAACAGACACATGAAAAGATGTTCAACATCACTAATCATCAGGAAAATACAAATCAAAACTACAATAAGATACCATCTGTCAGAATGGCTAAAATAAAAGAGACAAGAAATAACAAGTGTTGGCAAGTGTATGGAAAAAATGTTTTGACCCTCACTGGCTTCCTCTGCCCACAAAACCATGACAGGTGCACACTCAGACCTCAGGAACAGGCCCCTGGTTCAATGAAAGCCTTAGGAAACTCTTAGAGAGAGGTCATTCTGGAGACAGAAGAGCATTCAAGAAAAATCAGTTATTTCCATTTTAGACGCATGCAGAGATTAGAGACAACACATGGCCAAGAACACATTCCACCTCTTCAGTAGTCACTGTGTTTTGCAGGAAGCAATTGTAATTCAGTAGAAGGAAATAAACATAATATAGAGTTGTCCTGGCTTCAGCGTCTGCCAACATCAGGAAACAACAAGTCTGATTGTGACATCAAACTCCAGAGGAAGCCAACTAGTTTCTTGTTTGCTTTTGTCCGACACGTCCTATGATGATTAACTCTATGTCCCCCATTCTCTCCAGGGCACTAGACTTTGGGCCTTCCTCACCTGTAAACAGAATCAGGATGTGTCCTGATTCCTCCACAAAACACAGAGATTGCACATATTGAGGGAGCCACAGGGGAAGACGAAAAGAAAGAAGTCCGCACGGGACTCTGATATCCATTTGCTTATAACAAATTCCATCAGATACCAATATTCATATGCAACTCAGGAGGGAGAAATTAGGAATACACCCATGAAAGACATTCATCTTCTATGTTATAAACAGCTGCGGCAAAGCAGTACTACCAACTGCCAAGTGCGAGAAAGGGGAAAAAATGTAAAAGGGATAAAATCTTGAGTGCAACAGAAGACCACTTAGACTGTCACATTACATACCACAGAAGAGGAAAGAAACCGTGGTGAAGGAAACGTCTGGAGAGAGCTGACAACAGGTCTGCTGATATGTATTTCAATAGGCATTTCAAAGCACCTTTTTGGGCCTGTGTCTTTTTACTTACAAGACAGATGAACATCAATACGTTTCCATTACAAATGGAAACCCTATTGATTATCATTTTTCAGCCACTAGCCAGGCTGCTTGGTAAAAGGAAAAGTGGGTCATTGTATTAGCAGACATTGTGACTCTTTCTTTAAAAAAAAAAAAAAAAATCATACTTCTGAAAGGAGGAAAATTACTGTCATCCTGAAAAGTGGTTCCAGGAGACAAGGGAGAGAAGTTCTGAGGGCACATGTCCATTACTCTTTCCAGAGGCAAGGTCATGTCCCATTCATGTCAGAGAAGAGAGTATCTGTACTTTATAATAAAAGTCAAAAATTCCATAAGAAAGGGTCATCTTTCACATTAGTAACTGACATGATGGATTTTTTTTCTGAATCAACTGAAATGATATGAGATGGTACTGAACATCAAGTAAACCCCTCTAGATAATGTATGAAAATCAGCCAGCAGCACTGTTTAGGTGCTAACTGATGTGGTAATCTATGTACTAATAGGATATTTACTGCCATGAAGAGTATTTACTATTTTAAGTTAAAAATATGATTGCTGGAAGAGATAACGATCCAACTTACTCATTTCACAGATAAAGAACTGCCGTCAGGTGACACTGGGCAAAAGAAGAACCAGAACAATGATCTTCCAACCCACCTGGTGTGTTTCCTCTTACATTCACCCAAGTGCATTATGGAAGCCACAGAACTAATAGAAATATTCTATCATGTCCAGGGGTGAACTGCTAAACCTAGGTTCATCTCTTCGATGTCAACTGGTATGTGTGGCTGGAAAATATTCTAAGATATTCATTCTTGTTTTTCTCTCTCTGAATTTTTCCCTTTCCCCTAGTCAATTCAAGAGGCTCTGTTTCAATGCCTCAGGGAGATATATAACTGAGCAGAAATAACAGTGGCATGAAAAACTTCCTGAATTATATCTTCAAAAGCCCAAGCTCACTGAGGAGGAGAGAGTTTGATGGAAAAAGCATACATGCTTGGGGAAAAAAAAAATAGATGGGACAGAGGAGTTTTGTCCCTAAACTAAAAGAAACTCCCCTGCTGGGGGCAGGTGTGCAGGCCTCGCGCCCGCTTCATGGCAGTATTCCAGACCTGACTTCCAGTTGTCTGTAGGGGGATGAGTCAATGGCCACCAGGATTTACAGAACATTCCTGTGTGATGAGCGTGACAAGGAGCAACAAAGAGCTGCTGGAGCTGAAGGGTCATGCTGGCAGGGAGAGTGAATATTCAGAGTGGCAGTAAGAGGAGTACAGATCCCTGATGTCTTGGTGCCTGATGCTTTGGCACTGATGATTCTGAAACACTGACAGGACCCAGTGAAGAGGAGGCAAAGACTATATCTCTTTGCCCCAACTTCAGTGAGTCTCCTTGCCCCAACTTCAGTGAGGCCCCTTCAAGCCCTTTTCTCAACTAGGCCTCCACCTGGGGCTGTGAAAATGGCAGACTCCCAGCACAGAGGATTTCGTCCCTGCCCCTTCACACCCCCAAAGACACACACTAAGACACTTAACCAAACACTAGCACAGTTTCTAACAACTCAAGATTTTGGATTGGTAAAAAGTGGGCTCAGAACTATTTCTAGAGCTGCCTTTCTGTTCTTATAAAGAACTGATTTATAAGACAAGTACAGTTGCTTTTAATTCCTCAAAGAACTGGACTGCCACCTGAATGATATCAAGCCGTCCAGCTACATTATCCTCAATTTTCTTCTTTATATCAGGGACCAGAAGGCTCAACTAAGATGGAGATCAAGAGATTTTTATGTTCTAGATTTAAAGCTCATCACTTCTGGGTGCCATCAGGGGGTCTCCTTCAGTTCCCTTTTTTGACACCAGAGCTATTAAAACATAAACTGAGTCATACTAAAATTTTTAAGAGTTTATTTAAACAAAAATCTATTCAAATCAGGCAGTGCCAAACCAGAAGTGGTAAAAGAGTGCCCCTGATATCAGATGATGTTTAAGCCTTTAATCCATTTTAATTTTTTGAGTTGGTGTAACATAGGGAGCCAATTTCAACCTTTTTCTGCATACAGTTATCCAGTTTTCCTAACACCAGTTGCTAAAAAGACTTACTTCTCCCGTTGTGTAGATTAAAAACAGAAGTCTTGGAGAAGACAAGTTACTCACCTAAGGTGATGGAGCCTGTAAGAAATCCATGCTTTTTGAACTAAACCACACAGACCTAAGCCTTGTACATACAGTTGCCTTCCATCCCCAAGTCCTCTAGGTGGGGGGGGGGGGGGGGGGGCGGTCTTTCAGGGGTCTCCTGGGAATACACCAAATAACTGGTTCTTCCATTATTCTTCTACCACTGACCTTGAAGAAGATGTGCCTGGGCAAGAAAGGCAAAGCAAAGGATAGAGGGTAGAGATGGGGGTGGAATTTTGGACATGGGAGACAAAGGAAAGAGCAAAGTGACAGAGGCAGATTATTCCTTAATCAGTCACATGGGAGAGGTTGTAATGTCCAGGCTGAGAGCAGAAACAACTCACTTCTCGTAAGTGCAGATAGTATACAGGTATTTTCCCCAACTGAATTTGTGAGGGAAAGGGGCACAACCCTAAACATACTATTGGAGTGGTCAAAGATGTCTTAATCAACGCAGATTCATGCCTCAGCCAATGAATGTCTAGATGGGACAGTCATCAGAAGATAAGTTTCTACCTTCCACAGTGGGCCATGTCTGCCTTTTTTTAAAAATACAATCTAATTTTTTACCAAGTACTTATCCTTATTGACATCGTACACATTTTATGTGGTCCGCTGCTTATTTAGCAAACACATATAGATAATTCCCTTCTTCAATTAATCTGCATTCCCTAACAAGTCACACATGCTCTTAGTCATCAGTTTTTCATGGTTGATAAATTCACTAACAATGATGAGTTCCAATGAGGTGAAAAAACCTATGGCAGGATTCTTCCAAATGTTTATCAGTAAAGCATGTTCACACAAAGGCAGATTATAGCAATGGACTTAGTGCAAAGTAACACTGCAACTGGTTATATTTTTCCAAAGAACTGAATAATTTTTATATCTAAGTAAATATAGAGAACATTACCTAGTTATAGAGATTAAAAGTTTCCAAATTTAATCTCTTCCTCTCAAAATGAATAAATATATATCTAAAAATAAATTGAAAATGTCCACATACTTACTATAGCTTTTTAAAAACTGTACGAAATAGAGGCAGGACGTATACAGTGGTTCAGTGCCCTAGATTTCATTGTTAGTTTAGGAGACGGCTCACTAGGATCTAGTGGGAGACCCACCAAAAAACCCAAAAAACCAAAACCAAAAAAAAAAAGCCATGGCTTATTTGAAGACCTTGACAGAAGCTTTTTCTCCCCACATTAAGCATTACCTTTAATTAGGTATTTTATAGGCAAGGACTCACCACATTAAAAAAAAAAAAAAGGAGTACCTGGGTGGTTCAGTCAGTTAAGTTTCTACCTTCAGCTCAGGCCATGGTCCTGGGATCCTGGGATCTGAGCCCCACATCGGGCTCCCTGCTCAGCGGGGAGCCTGCTTCTCCCTCTCCCTCTGCTTGCTGCTCCCCCTGCTTGTGCTGTGTGTGTCAAATGAATAAATAAAATCTTAAAAAAAAAAAAAAAAGTAGAAGGCTGAGGCCAAAACCTGTGTTGTGTGGGCCATTTTGGTTGTCTTTAACCATATGCCTACTGTCAGACCCCAGGGCTGGAGACTCTGCTTGAGTGAGTGAAAGGAATATGAGGTGGTAGCAACTAAAAAATGGGCCAACAAAAACTGAACTGTCATCTTTGTCACATAGGCTGCTGCTAATTCCACAGGGGGTTGACAGAGCAAGAAGAGGAAAAATAAAATCTTCAGACCAGTGAAGGTTAAAAGCTTATAATACATTCCCCTCATGGAGGTGTGGAGAGTAAATGGTTTAGCTGAAGGGAAAGGATAAGGAAGCAGAACTAAAAATGAAGGCATAAAAATGAGGACCTTGCTTTGTCTCTCCTAAAAGACCCCATGGGAACATTACCAAAGCACTGAAAAGAGAGGTCAGGTGATGCTTCTATTGAAAAGAGATAAGGACTACCTCCCATAAGGTAATTGTTACTCATTACTTACAACAGATTTCACTGATTTAAGTTAAAACATAGTTGAATCCATCATTTGAAGACACTCTGGTTCAATATTCACTTTTCAAATCTTTTTTTTAATTTTGTTGTTTTCTAGTAATCATTTTTTATTGTGATAAAATATACACCACATAAAATTTTACCATTTTAGCCATTTTAAGTGTACAGTTCAGCAGCATTAAGCACATTCGCATTATTGTGCAACCATCACCACCATCCATCTCTACAACTCATCTTCCAAAACTGAAACTCTATACCCATTAAACACTAATGTTGCATTTCCCTCTGCCCTCAGTACCTGGAAACCACGCTATTTTCTGTCTCTATGAATTTGAATATTCAAGAACCCTCATGTAAGTGGAATTACACAGTATTTATCCCTTTGTGTCTGGCTTATTTTACTTAGCATAATGATGCCCTCAAGGTTCATCCATGTTGTAGCATGTGCCAGAATTTCGTTTCTTTTTAAAGCTGAATAATAGTCCATTGTATGTCTATAGAATTTATTTTACAAGTTCATTTACATTTGTTACATATATTGTTTGCATTTGTTTTTCAGTTCCTTTGCTGATAGATATTGGGTTGTTTCTACCTATTGGCTATTGTGAATAAGCTGCTATAAATATGGGTGGATAAATATCTATTTGAGTCCCTACTTTCAATTCTTTTGAGTATAGATAGATCTTCCTCACCTATGATGGGCGTATGTCCTGATAAGCCCAATGCAAAGTATCTTAAGTCAAAAATGCATTTAATACACCTAACCTACCAACCATTATAGCTTAGACTAGCCTACCTTAAACGTGCTCAAAACATATTAGCTTATAGTTGGGCAAAATCATACAACGCAAAGCCTATTTTATAGTAAGGTGTTGAAAATCTCATGTAATTTATTGAACACTCTGAAAACCAGAATGGTTGTATGGGTGCAGAATGGTTGAAAGTGTTATCAGTTGTTTACCCTCATAATCACGTGGTTGACTGAGAGCTGCAACTCACTGCCAATGCCCAGCGTCACAAGAGAATATAACAGCACATATCACTAGCCCGGGGAAAAGATCCAAATCCAAATCTGAAGTACAATTTCTACTGAATGCATATCATTCTCATATTACCATCAACTCAAAAAAAATCATAAGTCAAACCATCAAAGGTCAGGGACTATCTGTATATACTCAGAAGTGAAAATGCTCGATCAAATGGTAAATGTTTAAATTTTTAAGGAAGTGCCGTATTCTTTTCCATAGTAGCTATACAATTTTCATATTCCCACCAGCAATGCTTATGGGGTTCCAATTTCTCTACATTCTCATCAACACTTGTTAGTTTCTGGTTTTTTTGCTAAAAGCTATCCTAATGTATATAAAGTGGTACTTCCTTGTGTTTTTGATTTGTATTTCCCTAACAATTAATGATGTTTAGCTACATTCACTCTTAGATAGGCATTAAATTGAAAGGAGACTACCTGGTTCAAAATCTAGTGAACACTTATCTCTTCTGTGACCTTGAACAAGTCATTAAATCTCTCAAAGCTTCAGTTTCCTCAACTGAAAAACAGAGAAAATAAATGACCTACTTCACTATGCCTTTGTGAGGATTAAATTCCATAATTCACGTGAAGAGCTAGCACAGTACCTGAAACATATACGGATTCATGAAGAGGTAGCATTTGTTATTGATGCTGTTGTTCTTGCCATTGTTACCACTATTATTATTAGCTTAAAAGTTATCACAAGTTTTTTTAAAGCAAAAATACATATAATACTCTAACATGTGTGAGCTCTTTTAGGAAAACTAGTGGATTCCTAAATGCTAAAGTACAGCTATACATGACAAATACCACATAAATTGATAGAGTTTTGACCCTAGAAATTTCCCTGAATGGAAATATTAAGTAATGATGAACAAAGTTAGTCTCATGAAGTCCCATTAAACACGTATGAATTTACAGAGAAATAATCTGCCTGAAAGAACTAAAGAGCTAAAATCAAATTTCTCCTGTTCCTGAGTAGAGCCAGATGTAGAGAAATAAAAGTTGGGTGAGGATGAAGTAGATTGTGCATATCTGCTTTCTTTAATCCTGGTATCATGAGGCAACTGGGTATATTCACGATAGGAACTCTTCGTTCTCCAGCCAAAACCAAGCTGGTAAATGCAAGTGCCTGAAACCACAATGTGGACACAGCCTGTGACACAATCTGGACACAGCCAGGGTTGAGATCAGACTTGGAAAGGGCCTTGCTCTCCCTCTGAAAAATGTCTTTGCTGGTCAGAAGAAACTGAGAGAGAGATCACTACCACATTCCGTGGTCATCAATGGGATCTTCAAGACCGGAGGGACCAAGTGGGTCCCTGGGTCACATCGTTTTAGGAGGCCAAGGAGGGAACCTCTTGGCTCCTTCATAAAGCCATTATGAAACAGAGGGGGAAACAAACAAAAACAAAGAACCTCTTTGTGGGGGGGGGGGGGAAATTTAAAAACTCAGTCAGATGGAAGCTTTATTTCTTGAATGCCATTTTGTGGACAGATCAGAGAGGGAATATCACACCTATCACCTTTGCCCAGAAAAAAGCTTTCCAAATGTTCATGTAAAAACTTTCAAGGGAAAAAATTCCAAAAAAGATTTAAACAACAGTTTAAATTGGTTAAGTCAGTTTCAGACAGGATGTAAATGCCCAAGGTGAATAATCTGAAGCCTCATTCCGACTCGCTTCTCCAACTATCCATCTCATTACCTCAGGCTTTGAAGTATCCCCTTTACTGGTTGGTGTTCCTGTGATCACTAGCCCTGAAAAAGAAGGGCAAGATAAACTCTGAGCTAAGGGTAAAATAATGATGCAAAGTTTCTTGCTCCATAGGACACAGGCATTTGTAATTCTTTTGAGCTCTTAAATCACAAGCAAATTTTCCTGAAACCGGATGGTAAGAAGAAAAGGAAATGAACTGACATTGAGCTGATACTCTGTCACGCATTATCCTAAGCAAACTTCATGGCAATTATATAACTCAGAGGAGGTGAAAAACTTGCTCAAGATCACACAGTGAGTAAGCGCATCCCAACATATTACATTATATCCTAAAATCTCTTCCCGGTAGCTTTTGTTTCTGAATGGCGGATGTAGAAATGTCTCTATTTGTCTCAGCTCTCTTAGGTAAGACATCACCCTACTAAATATATGATCTCATTCAGCATGTACCCGGAGGGGTGCCAAAGCAGCCAGAACAGTGAGATATTTCCTTGATCATACTAAAACCTGCTCAACAGGACATCTCAGAGTGGAGAAAAACATCCTGATTTCTGCAACATCATCAATAATAACATAAGATAAAGGCAAACATTTGGGTTGGCACCAGCCATTAATATGATTCCTGATGGACAGGACCATTGGAGAGTGAAAAGATTACTTTTATAATCACTTGTGGAGTGATAGCATAATAAGAATGAGCGATATTTTGCATGCTTTGTCTCTCTTTACGCTCACATGGATCCAATGGGCCTTTTGTTTGTCATTAATCTAAATCCTGTCACACCCTTAACTCCTAGGAATCACTCACAAGTTAATAGAGGTAGGATCCTCCAAAAGGCATCTATGCTTTCCCTGCAATCACCTTCAACTCCATATATTCCAACAAGTACACTCACTGCAAGCACAGAAGGCCCAAAAGGACACAAAGAGCTCCATAGCCTTCCACGTTTTGCAAGGCACAAAGACATCTGAAGAAGAAATGATTCAATTTCTATATTTCATACAATGTTCCTTCTACAAAAGGATCTTATTCAGAACAACTTTTCATTTGTCACCGTATTGGTTTAATAACATGGGACATGGAATGGTTATTATTCTGATTTTATAAATTCAAGAAAAAGCAGTAATAATGATTTGTTTAGCCCTTTCTAGGTTGTGAATTCTAAGCAATATAATAATTTGCATTCAGCCCTTACCTAAGTTTGTCTCAGATGCCTGTGGTTTAGACCCCCACCCCCCAGCAGGGGTGTCATCCATTAAACTTAACTTACATCTAAAGCCTCAAAGGCTTTAGTTTAGTAATAAAATGCCATCCTTAGCCCCTGTAATCGAAGCTCCTTTCATTCCCAGGGGAGTTTTTTGAGGAAAGGTCTTGACAAGAGCATCCTTCTCTAAGATGATCATCCTAAGACTTGGAAGTAGGAGAGGAAATGAAATCCTGTTTTCTTGTCCATTTCCTATTCCACTCGTCTTAGCTCATCACAATTGTCTTCTATTTCCCCATTTTTTTCCCACACATAGTATCAGAAAAAATGATTTTCCTTGGGTCTGTGAACATAAGGTAAGTTACCTCCTGCGTTCCCTTGACAATCACCACTTCCAATATGAAGAACTTCCTGTATTGCCCAGGTACGGTTAAGGTGACCCTCCTCTGTAGCTAACACCAGCCTAAATATATTTTTATTATGTCATTTGTTGAACTATTATGTATTAGTTTGTTATAAATTATAAGAAGCTTCAGTAATATAAAAAACGCATATATTATGGACTTCATTCTTTTGATGATATACCATTTCTTTTATTATTTGGGGGTTTAGTTAAGAGTTTCATAAAGTTTACTCTTGCTTCATTTACATTTTTTAAAAAATGTTATGCCCTTGGTTGACGGTAGATATGTGACCAACCTACTAGCAGTAAGGCATAAAATCTGAGTTGTTATAACCGTAATACAATGGTTATAACAATAACCATTAGTTATTTAACCAATAATTTTTTACTGCTAAATAACGAATTACCACAAACTGAGAGCAGCTTGAAGCAACAGCCATTTATTATCTGACAGTTCTGTAGGTCAGAATTCTAGGTAGGCTCAGCTTGTTCCTCTGCTCAAAGTCTCACACGCAAGGTGTCAACCAACTGCAGTTCTCATTTGGATCTCCAGGTTCTCTTCCAAGCTCACTGGTTGTTGATAGAATTCATTTCCTTATTACCCTTTCCACGTGGCCCTTCTATCTTCAAGCCAGCAATGGTAAGCTGAGTCCTCCTCATGCTTCAAATCTCTCTGACTTTGTCTACTCCCAGCCAGAGAAAACTCTCCTTTTAAAGGGTTTGTATAATTAGCTTAGCCCACCCAGCAATCTCCCACTTAACCATATAGCTTAACATAATCATGGGAGTAACACCGGGTGGCGGGGGGACAGGGGTCATGGAGTCATCTTAAAATTCTGCATTCTACAACCATGATTGTGCTTTCAATCAAATGTAGCTCTATTTTTTTCATCTTTTTGTCTATGACAAGGATAAGATTTTCTACAGGGGATGTCTAGAATCAAGAAATGCAACTTGCAGTCCTGAAGCAGTTAGAGAATCACTGATTCAAATGGAATCACTCCCATACTCTTGACTTCAGAAGAAGTGTGTGCTACACAAGTAAGCAAAGCAGCCATCCCCACTGGGCAAGTAATAATAAAGGCAGTCTTGATTTCAGTGGCAGAATGAGATGACAATAATTCTATTAAAATATTCCATTGCCCCAAAAAAGTAAGGTTGTGACCACCACCTGAGTTGGTAACTCAGCTATCCTGCTGTCGAATCACAATTTCAGTTATATTTTGCAATCTAGAGTTTCTGAGCTAAATATGATTAAGCTGCTGACTATAACAGAATTAAATTTCAGCTATTTCTCTGTGTACTTTGTATTTATTGTTACAAAAGCATACCAGCTATAATCACTGTAATACTATTTTGAATATTTCCTAACATATATTTTTAGCTTTATGAGTTAAACAAAATCTCTAACAAATCAACCCATATAATTTTATTGGGCTCTTACACAATACTTTCTGAAAGAAAGAAGATGGACCAAAATCAGCCCCAGGAGTTGGTTTCATGAACCAGATTTACAGAGACTACAATGGGACATGAAACTCACAGAAGAAAAAGAAAGGGGCCCTTCTTAAGCAGTGACTTTTATTACGGAGACATTAGCCCTTTTCAGTCAGTCCCTTGAAGGAAAGAACTATTTGTATCTTGTCTTTTTGTCCCCTAAAAACAATGCCTAATTTCACGATTTGAACATGGTAAGTATACAAGGAATATCTGTTGAATAACAAATGAATGAATGCTCATTACAAAACCTGAGTAAGAAATATTTTAATAGTGAAAACTGAAACTAATCTTAATGTTCGAAAATAGAAAGCTACTTAAAAATGTTTTGTTGTCTTTGAAATTATGTTGAGGAAGAATATATAGTCATATAAAAACTGTAATACAAATTACAGATGAAGGTAGGTTACTGAACAGTACAAAATATTCCATTAATTACACAATGCTAAAAGATATAGCACCATACTAGGTTGTCTCTAAGGGTTGGATTACAGGCTGTTTTTATTTTCTTCCTTAGGATCTTTCTGCAATTTCTGAGTTTTATTCCTTTGTAACCAAATTTGAAAAAAAAAAAAGTTACTGAAAATAAAAAAAGAAAATGAATCAAGTTTGAATTGCAATCTGAAGCTTTCAGCAAAACATAGTTGAGTCTTTGCCATGGACACCAAGTCATTTCCTTCTTTTCAGTGGCATTTATATCACTACCACGCATTTTTCCCAACTGAGATGACACAATGGAAAGACCATTGCTACACCAAGCACTGAGCCACTGGAAAATGGAATGTCAGTGTGAGCATCTGCAGATCAGGAAATCAAGTCACAGAGCAGGACCAAGATAAGATTCTAAGTTTATGTCATTTGTTCCTCAGTTACTATAAAGAAAATTATACACGGTGTAATACCCTCTCTCTGTTCCTCAGCTGCTGTGAAGAGGAAGGCATTTCAAGCAAATGTCCTTTAAATGGAGAAAGAGAGAAGATCAATTACTCCAAGTTACTTCAGATTAGATCTTAGAATCTCTCCCCAGTATGGAATTAGCTTTCCATTTGGATTGAGGTTCAGGGGTGGAACCCACAGCCAAGGGATGACAGGCTCTCAGCAAAGACTGAAGAACGTCATTAGCATCAAGGAGTTCTTATTTGTCCTTGCCCCCTTCATCTTCCCTTGAACTCCTGGCTTTGCTTATATTTCTCTGAAATCATCAGAAAAATTCCTCTTAAAACAAGTGGGTGCCTGACTCACTGGCCTACTTCCTCTGTTTTCCACCCAAGTGGTAAACAATAGGCTCTATTCAAATGTGGACCGTCTGTGTGCTGGGAATCTGCGTGCAGACAAAGCTCATTGTCTCAGGGCAGACTGCCGGACTCATGCTCTCCTCTGCTCACCTCCTGGGCTCTGCTTCTCCGTTATAAGGGCCACTTGACAAAATGCAAAGCATTCTCATGGTCCTATGACCCTGGAGCTCACAGTCTCTTCCCCCACCCCCCACCCCCAACCCTTCAATGGAATACCACCCTAAATTCTCATGTCAAGGCATTTGAGAACAGCCTTTCAAAAGATAAGAAAAACAATGACAGAAGGTAGCTCAGGCCCCAGTCAGGGGATTTTCCCTCAGGACTACCAGGTTTCATTTATAATCACTTAAAGACTATCCTAACTCCCCTCCTAAATTATTTTGTCTGTAGATGGTAGCTGCCGGGAAGAGAATTCTACAAAGTTAGGAAATTATTAAATAATTATGATATTCCAGTTACTGTATTAGATATGTTTGCGCTTTTTTGGGGATCATTTTGACTACCACATGAGACATGATTCTTATCCTTATTTTTTTTTACTGATGAGAAAATTATAGCTTATGGAGGTTAAAAAACTTGCCCATGGTCACAGAACTAGTAGGGTAGCACTAGGATTTAAAAATCAAGTTGTGCAGCAATGTCCACAATAGCCAAACTGTGGAAAGAGCCAAGATGTCCATCGACAGATGAATGGATAAAGAAGATGTGGTGTGTGTGTGTGTATATATATATATATATATACACACATATATATATAAAATGGAATATTATGCAGCCATCAAAAGGAATGATATCTTGCCATTTGCAATGACATGGATGGAACTGGAGAGTGTTATGCTGAGCGAAATAAGTCAATCAGAGAAAGACATGTATCATCTGACCTCACTGATAGGAGGAATTCTTAATCTCAGGAATCAAACTGAGGGTTGCTGGAGTGGTGGGGGGTGGGAGGGATGGGGTGGCTGGGTGATAGCCACTGGGGAGGGTATGTGCTCTGGTAAGCGCTGTGAATTGCGCAAGACTGTTGAATCACAGATCTGTACCTCTGAAACAAATAATACATTATATGTTTAAAAAAAAAAAAGAAGATAGCAGGAGGGGAAGAATGAAGGGGGGAACGGAGGGGAAGACAAACCATGAGAGACGATGGACTCTGAAAAACAAACTGAAGGTTCTAGAGAGGAGCGGGGTGGGAGGATGGGTTAGCCTGGTGATGGGTATTAAAGAGGGCACGTTCTGCATGGAGCACTGGGTGTTATACGCAATGAATCATGGAACACTACATCAAAAACTAATGATGTAATGTATGGTGGTTAACATAACATAATAATAATAAATCCATCTTCTATCCAATCCTACTGCCCCCAACTCAGGACTTACCAAGGTTTCCCCAAAAGCCTCTTCACTGACCTTCCTTTCCTCCCCTCCTCCCTCCCTCCTTCCTTCCTGCCTTCCTTCCTTTTCTTTCTTTCCTTCCTTCTTTCCTTCAACATACATCTGAACAACTCCAGCCTGCTTAAAACCCATCAGTGACCTCCCACTGAGCTGAGACGTTCTTGCTCCCAAACCTGGCATTGCTTATCCACTAACCTTTATTTTACAGCCTCTCCTCACTATCTATGCTCTAACCACACTGGACTTCTTCAATTTCCTCAAAACTGTAAGTTGTGGCCTAAATCAGGGCTTTCCCACATGCTTCTTCTTCAACATGAAACGTTCCGTCCTCCTCTTTACTTAGCTCAACAATTTTCAAACTTTTTGGACTCAGGACTCCTCTATACTCTTAAAAGTTATTAAGGATTCCAAAGAGCATTTTTAAAAAATGTGGATTCTATCTATGGATATTTACATGTTACAAATTAAAACCAGGAAATTTTTAAATATTGAATTCATCTAAAAATAACATAGTAAACTGATTACACTTTAACATAAATATTTTATGAAAAACAACTACATTCTCCCAAACCAAAAACATATCAGTAAAAAGAATGGCACTGTTTTACATTTTTGCAAATCTCTTTAATGTCTGGCTTAATAGAAAACAGATGGATTCTCATATCTAATTCTACATCCAATATGTTATAACATCATACATCATGTAGCCTCTGGAAAACTCCACTGTACACTTGTAAAAGAGTGAGAATGAAAACAGCTAATTACTTCTAAGTATTATTACAAGAATACATTTGACTCCTGAACCCACTAACAGTGTCTTAGGCAGGGACCTCCAGTGATCCCAGGCTATACTTTTAGAACTCCTACTCTTCCTTTCCTTCCCCAGCTTTACTGAGATATAACTGACAAATAAAATTGTAATATATTTAAAGTGTGCAACATGATGACTTGATATACATACACATTATGAAGGGATTCCCATAATCAAGTTAAACACATCCATCACCTCACAGATTTACTTTTTTTTTTTTTTTTTGGTGAGAACTTAAATTTAAGTGCTACTTTCTTACCAAATTTCAATTTTACAATACAGTCTTATCAACTATAGTCACCATGTTATATACATTAGATCCTCAGACCTCATTCATCTTATAACTGAAATTTTATACACTTTTATCAACCTCTGCCCATTTCCCCTAGTCTCGGCTTCTGGCAACCACCATTCTATTCTGGTTTCTGAGTTCAACTTTCTTCCTTTATATATATATATATATATATATATATATATATATATATTCCACACACAAGTGATTATCATGAAGTATTCATCTTTCTCTTTCTGGTTTATTCACTTAGCATAAAGCCTTCCAGATTCATCTGTGTTGCTGCAAATGGCAGAATTTCCTTCTTAAGGGTGAAGAGTACTTCTATGTGTGTGTGTATGTGTATATACATATCTATTGATGGATCAATCAATCGATCTTTCACAGGTATAGGTCACATTTATCTATTTGTACATTGAGAGATAATTAGATTGTTTCCAT
Organism: Neomonachus schauinslandi; assembly: GCF_002201575.2. NCBI lineage: Eukaryota > Metazoa > Chordata > Mammalia > Carnivora > Phocidae > Neomonachus > Neomonachus schauinslandi. The sequence continues at coordinate 80,359,304 of NC_058411.1, forward strand.
ACCTTGGCTATTGTGAATAATGCTGCAATGGACATGGAAAAACAGACATCTCTTACAGATAATGATTTTGTTCCCTTTGGATATATACCCAGAAGTGGGATTGCTGGATCACACGGCAGTCCTACTTCTAATTTCTTGAGGAACCTCCATACTGTTTTCCATAGCAGCTGCACCAGTTTGCATTCCCACAACAGTGCATGACGGTTCCCTTTTTTTCAGACCCTAGCCAGCATTCCTTAGGTCTCATCTTAAAGTTCAAATGTGCAAGTCTTCAGTGACCCCAAAGAATAGGTCGGGTCCCCTTTTTGTATGCTCCTATAACACCCTCTAATTTTCTGCCAAAACACTGGTCGTACACATAATTTAACCAGTAAACTGCCTGAGGATGGGAACCATGTCAGCTTTGCTCATAGTGAATCTCCAATGCTCAGCCCACCTAGCAGGGCCTCAGTATCTTTGTGGGAAGGAGGATGAGATGGAAAGAGGGAGGGAATCAGACCCAGGGAGACAACTTCCTGACAACTGCTGCATTCCTTCAGCAGGATGTATTCATATGGGGATGTAACTCTGCACAGCAGGCTGAAGCAGCCTGGGTTCCAGTTCCCTATGGAAAAGTGTGGGAGACAGAGACCAGACGAATGACTAGAGTGAAGAGACAGAGACAAGACAGTGTAAAGTAACGGTTACGAGTACATGTGCTAGAATCTTCATTAACGCAATCACCTGACAACATATGCTAAGCACCTACAATCGGCCAGGCACTCTTCCAGGTACTTAGGAATACTTCAGGAGCAAAGATAGAAAAATTCTGACCTTAAGGAGCTTCATTCTGACCTGAACTCAACTCCAGGTTCTGCCACTTGATAGATGGGTTGCCTGAGACTAGCTACTTAATCCCCTGATGCTTCATTTTCCTCACCTGTAAAATGGGAACAAGACCTAAATGTATCCTGGCAAGAAGTACATAAAAGAGTATCTGTAATGTCCCTCACAAAGAGTTTGCTTCCTAATAGGTGCTTGATAAATGGAAATCTTTCTGGTGACAACTTTTATTCCAAAATTGATTTTTTTTTCATATGCAGAAACTCTTCTATAGACCACAATCTAATCATTTATAGGACATCACTTGGGTAGTTGCTGGGGTGAGGGGGTGGTATATTTAGGGACCTCAGAGAGCTCAGGAGGGTTCCAGTGTCACTCTTCCTATAAAGAAGCATACTTCTGGCTCCCTCTAGACTTGAGAAGGTGCCTGGATTTTTACACTGTTCCATAATACTGAGTACTATCATACTCTTCAGCAATGTGGTACTTCAAGGCAGGCTTTCCTGGGGACTCACTCTTATAGTTATGCAAAGAGCATAAGACCATTTTAAAGAAGAGACTCAGTGCCAACAATTTGTAACTTGACTATTTACATAAGCTTATCATGTATCATAGTGCTACAGAGGTTTCCAACCCCATCTCTGATTGATTTTGGCTTGACCTTTCTGAGCAGCAGTGACTGCCTTCAAAACAGGATTGCCAGGAGAGAGAAAAATGGATTGGGATGGTTGATTTTTGTTTTCTCTTGCCACTTCCTTCCCTACAGTTAGCACCACACTAGAGAAGTGAAGGAAAAAAGAAAAGGATAGTCATATCAACTGATTTTTCTATGTGTTACCAGTCTGGTAAAAACATCTGAAGTTAAAGAGTATTCAAACACAGAATGAAATAAAGCTTGGTAATTACTTGTATGGATTTCATTTCCTCAGACTACTCCCGTTGTTCCTTAGCAGGAAATATTCATGAGTCAACTATTCAGAATCACAGTTATTATTCAAGAGATGTGGGTTTTAGAAGGAGCTCTGATGCCATGGCAAACCTCACTGACTTGCTCAGACTGTTCTTCAAGTTGAAGAGCAGAATGATGTCTGATGTGACTGAGACATGTATGGCTTCAGAGTGCGTCAAGAGGACCTGAAAGCTCCCACATGGAAGTGATATTCATTACTGGCAAGCACAGTGACAGGACACCCTAGAGGATTGAACCACAAAGAATTTGCAAAGCCCTGTGGCTAACTCCGTGGCCTAGTTTAATCTTGAAGTCACTGTCTTGGATAATCATCTCAAATCTATTCCTGTAATTACAAGCCCCTCAGCATGTGACTGAGTTCCCCCCACCCCATCTCGGGTTCTTTTACACTGACCTGTCAGAGTAGACTTTTAGCAAACATAGATATTGCACCAAATCATCCAACAGAGGTCCCTTTCAAATGAGTTGGAGCAGAACCAACTATATGGAAAAGTTCTAAACAAACATGCAACCCAAGGATTTTCAATGGATTGACATGGCTTCTTGTACAGAAAATTCATTCTCTTGGGTGGAACATGAGTTATACAAGGGTGTATAAGCATCAGAAAATTAACTCTCACCCCAATCAAGGCTCACACTTCCTGACAGGAGATGCAGGGGGACACTTTAGAATCTAAAATCTTCATCACCTCAGCAAAGTATTCTTCAATTTCATGGCTCCAAGAAGTAACAAACTTAAATAACTGGGATAAAAGGATTTAGGAGAGAGATATCCAGCATCCAGCCCCATTTCTGTCAGTGACTCATCCATTGTATTGGAAGGCAGTGGGCCAGAATTGTCTGATTTCTGTTTCTGATTTCCCTCTTCATTGGCATCAGAGGATTTCATGGCAGGAAAACTAATGTCTGACTGGGTTCCAAGCGCTCAATAAGAGTATTTCATGTTCATTCCAGGCCACCAAGAGGTTCAGGGTCACCAAATCACAGACTATGAATTTGAGCATTTGATGGTTTTTGCAGATGACTGGGTGAACAAAACAAAACCCAGGAGATATATAAAGGTAGAAACTAGAAATTTCTCATTTGAATTATTTAACATGCCTCACTCCGGTGGTTCTGAATATAAAAGAACTACAGGCCCTTCCATAGGGTGAAATGAAATTACTGAGTTTAGTTTTTTTTGACCAACACTAGAAACAAATAGGAAACATGCTCATCAATATTTACAAGGTCCTTCAAGGCACCAATTTCTTGGCAGGTATTTTTGTTGTTGTTTTTATTGTCTATATGTGCAGGCAATTACTACTGCTTAGAAAATCAAATCGGGGGCGGAGCAAGATGGCGGAGGAGTAGGAGACCTGGATTTCGTCTGGTCTCAGGAATTCAGCTGGATAGGGATCAAACCATACTGAACACCTACAAACTCAACAGGAGATCGAAGAAAAGAAGAGCAACAACTCTCTCATCAGAAAAGCGACCACTTTCTGGAAGGTAGGACGTGCGGAGAAGTGAATCCGAGGCGATATTCGGGAGGAAAGACGGCGAGGGAGGGGCCTCCGGCGGCCGCTTCTGGCAAGTGATAGAACCACGGAGCACAAAATCGGAACTTTTAGAAGTCTGCTCCGCCGAGGGACGTCACTCTGGTGGCTAAGCGGGGGGTGGAACCCTCGGGGACAGTGTGGTCTCAGGACCCACGGGTCACAGAAAGACCGGGGGTGCCTGAGTGCGGCAGAGCTCCCAGGTAACAGAGCAGGGAAGCCAGCTGCAGAGGCGGAGCCCAGGTGCGGACTCTCAGCTCGGGGTTGCCATAAACCGTGATCCGCGGCACAGTCGGGCCCCTGCTCCTCCAGCAGGGACCCAACAAGCGGCAGATCCGGGGAGACTCACCTTCCTCCCCCGGGAGGAGCCGCGCGGGAGTGCGCCGCAGGGATCTGCTGGGTTTGGAGACTCCACCCGGGGTCGGTGCCAGAGATAGAAACGCGCGGTCACAGGCCGTGTGAGCACGGAGTGCGGCTGGAGACCGGGGAGATGGGAGTGACTGACTGCTTTTCTCTGGGGGCTCACTGAGAGGCGGGGCCCTGAGTTCTCGGCTCCTCCGGGGCGGAGATTGGAAGGCCGCCATTTTCACTCTCCGCCTCCAAAGCTGTACGGAAAGCTCGCAGGGAACAAAAGCCCCGGAGAGCAAACCTGAGCAGATTACTTAGCTGGGAGGGGGTAAGGGCGGGGCAATTCCGCCTCCAGCAGAGACATTTGGAAACCACGGCAACAGGCCCCTCCCCAGAAGATCAGCGAGAACAGCCAGCCAAGACCAAGTTTACCCATCAATGAGAACGGCAGAACTCCAGCTCTAGGGGACTACTGCACATAGAATTCATGGCTTTTTTACCATGATTCTGTAGTCTTTCAAAGTTAATTTTTTTTTAACTGTCTTTTTTTCTTTTTTTTTCTTTTTGAATTTTTCTTTTTCCCTTTTTCAACCAACACCTTATCAATCCCTTTTTCTTAAAAAAAAAAACATTTTTATTTTTCATTTTTAGAGTCATATTCTATCCCTTCATAGTAGTTACCCGTATTTTTGGCTTATATATATAAGTTGTTCTCTCTTTAAAATTTTGAGATAGTTTCTTCTAAAAGATCAAAATATACCCTAAATCTCTAGTATATGGTGTTTTCTATTCCCCTGCCTGATCACATCCTCTCCCTTTTTTTTTCTTTTTTTAAATCCTCTTCTTTCTTTTTTCAAACAACTTCTTATCAATTCCTTTTATAAAATTTTTTATAATTTCCATCTTTACAGTCATACTCCATCCCTTCATCATATCAACCCTTATTTTTGTACATATATAAGTTTTTCTTTCTTTAAAATTTTGGGAGGCACTTTCTTCTAAAAGACCAAAATACACCCCAAATCTAGTGTGTGGCACTGATCTATATACCAGCCTGATCATATTTGATCACATTCTGGTTTTTTTGTTGTTGTTGTTTTGTTTTGTTTGCTTTTGTTTTTATCTTTTTCTTTTTCTTTTTCTTTTTTCTCTCTTTCCCTTTCTTTTCCCACTGCTTCAGGTTTTTTCTGATTTGTTTAGAGTATATTTTCTGGGGACGTTGTTACTCTGCTAGCATTTTGTTCTCTCATTAATCTATTCTCCTCTGCACAAAATGACAAGACGGAAAAAATCACCTCAACAAAAAGAACAAGAGGTAGTACCGACTGCCAGGGACCTACTCAATACGGACATTAGTACAATGTCAGATCTAGAGTTCAGAATCATCACTTTAAAGATACTAGCTGGGCTTGAAAAAAATATGGAAGTTATTAGAGAAACCCTTTCTGGAGAAGTAAAAGAACTAAAATCCAACCAAGTAGAAATCAAAAAGGCTATTAATGAGGTGCAATCAAAAATGGGGGCGCTAACTGCTAGAATAAATGAGGCAGAAGAGAGAATCAGTAATATAGAAGATGAAATGATGGAAAATAAAGAAGCTGAGAAAAAGAGAGATAAACAACTACTGGATCACGAGGGCAGAATTCGAGAGATAAGTGATACCATAAGACGAAACAACATTAAAATAATTGGGATCCCAGAAGAAGAAGAAAGAGAGAGAGGGGCAGAGGGTATAATGGAGCTAATTATAGCAGAGAACTTCCCTAATTTGGGGAAGGAAACAGGCATGAAAATCCAGGAAGCACAGAGAACCCCTCTCAAAATCAATAAAAATAGGTCAACACCCCGACATCTAATAGTAAAACTTACGAGTCTCATAGACAAAGAGAAAATCCTGAAAGCAGCTCGGGAGAAGAGATATGTAACCTACAAGGGTAGAAACATTAGACTGGCAACAGACCTATCCACAGAGACCTGGCAGGCCAGAAAGGACTGGCAGGATATATTCAGAGCACTAAA